>NC_081557.1:26553846-26843897 GCF_022355385.1 Mustela nigripes | reverse complement strand
AAAAAAAAAAAAAAAAAAAAAAAAAAAAAAAAAAAAAAAAAACTGTGTCTCAATATAATAACCAGACTCGAAACTTAAAAAAGAGGTAATTACTCAGTGGCTCCAGAGATTTGCTAGGATTTATTTATAGTCGCTAAGAAAAGTCCTCCCCTCCCTTGCCAGGCAAACCCAACGCAACGCCCACCCACACTGCGGCACTGGACGCTCTGGGGATGCGAGGTTAATTCCCCGAGTAGCCGCTAAGGGGAGCTGGACGCTGGACCGCCCTCCGGCGTTGCCATAACAACGGTGGGCGCGCAGCCTTAGGAGCAAAGTGCCGGCTAAAGCAGGTGTTGGATTGCAGCGCGCTCGCGGAGGCTCAGGGATTGTGTGGAGCCCGGGAGCCTCTCAGAGAGTCTGGCTCCTGTTCCTCCGCCTCCCTCTCGGACAGCTTCCGAACCCAGCGGGGACGCGCAGAGTGAAAATGGTCCACCACTCAGGCTCGATTCAGTCCTTTAAACAGCAAAAAGGTCAGTTGGGATCTTGGTCCCCCCTCCCTAAGGGCGTCACGTCCCCCTCTGCATGCCCTTGCAGTTGTGTAGGAGCATCCTTTCCAGGCTAATGTGACGCAGAGGTGGAGAACTCTGTGAAGTTTAAAAAAAAAAAAAAATGCTTCTTTACTCTGCATCCAAGATGAGTCTGATTTCTGAGCCTCCGCACGGTCCCAGGGAGAAGCGGAATTCGTCATTTCAGGGACTTGATTTAATGTACTATCTCTCCTAAGACTGTTTCATTGCATTGCAGTAAACCAGCTGAGTAAGGATTGTTTTACCAGCCCAGTAGTGCTCTGAGGTTTGAGGACAGAAATATTGGACCCTGTTTGCCCCAGTCTGTCATTCAAATGGCTAAGAAGTTTCACATGAATAAATCTCTTACTTGAGATGCTTTTACACAGTCCTAGATAAATGAATTTTTGGTCAGTTCGAGAAGTTGGCCTGTTGAAAGGGTTCTGAAACTTTCTTGGAAAACTTAATTTTGCCCACATCCTATGTTTGATTCTGCGTTTCAGGCTTTTGTTATTGTTGGTAGGTTCCTCTTCCGGGGGCTTTGTATTATCTCTCTTAGCTTGTCCTTCATGTTTCTCTCTGGATGCAGTGGTATGAGTACCTATGCTCATAATCAAATTAAGAAATATCCCTAGTTATCTTCACTCTTTAGTCCTTATTCCCTATTTTGTTGAAAAGTATTTTTCTAGAGCATGTTTATGTTTAGGCATATTTACAATTCTTTGCAGTTGGTCCAAAAACATGTATTAAATAACATAATTACCATTTTATTGAATTAATAATGATGATGGCAGTTATGCCACAGTTGACCACAGGTACCTAAGATATGTGAATTCTAGAATGGTAACTTGACTCATTCATAGCGAAGTGAATATTTACTTATGTTATTATCTGTACTCTTATCTGTCCATCTATCTATCTACAGTCAACAATTGTTTCTGTATAGATTGTTGACTATTTTAAAGCAAAATCTGGATGGACATACCAGGGATAATCTAATAGGGATTCCTGCATTAGGCAGAATATGGGACTGATTGAGCTTCAAATTCCATAATTTTGTACTGTTACAGTCCAAATTCTCTAGGTTCTTTTGAAAAAATATGTTGTGCCATTCCACGTAAAATCTAAGTGTTCCAAAGAGAATTAGATTGTTTCAAAAAGTCATGTTCTCTTTAATCATTACTTTAAACACATGTACACTTTAAGAATGAAGACAAAGATAGTAGGAACTTTACCTTAGCTTCATACAATTAATATTCTCTGATGCATGGCTATAGGTGACTCATTCTTGGAACATGGAACCTTGAAATGGTCCCCACACAACTTATTATTATGTATGCATACATATTTTGCTTTTAAAAGCTAACAACTGCCAATTTAAGGACCACCTGTGATTGCTCAAAGTGAGTCATAAAAAATAGTACAAATCTTTGTTCTTCATACTGTCCAAAAACATTTGGTTTCCTTTATGATGCATTATGAGCATTATTTTCAAGTCTTTTACTTTTTGGCACAAAAAACAACTTTAGCAGAAGGATAAATGTGGAGAGGAGGAGGGATAGGAAAGGAAGCACCAATAAAGTGGTTCTGGTTAATTGCTTCTTAACCATGAATGGGCATTCCAAAAAGATGTAACAAACTGAGGATTAGCTACTTTAATCTTTCAAAGAAGAAGCAAAATAAGATTTTATATGCTTTCTGATCCAGGAAGCATGAGACAGAAAGCTTTTAGGGGTGCTTTTCAGCATAACATTAACCTGAAAACTTCACATTAAAATGGAGAATATGCTGGAACTCTATAGGGTTCTAATTACCAAGCTTGCCTTTGTTAACTAGCTTAAAAACCTTGAGCAAAGGGAGTCTGCTTCTCCCTCTGACCCTCCCCCCATCTTCTCCACCTCACCATATTCTCTCAAATAAATAAATAAAATCTAAGAAAGGAAGGAAGGAGGAAAGGAAGGAAGGAAGGAAGGATGGATGGATTGATTTAGCTGAGCAAACCAGTCTCTGGGGATGACTTTTTGTTTTAATCAAGTGAAATTAAAGTTTGTTTTTATTTTGATTTCAACTCTATAATACCTAGAAAGAGCCTGGGATATTCAGAAAACACCATTAGTGTAAGACTTTAAAAATGTTCACTATCACTTGAAAAATAGACACACTCTCTATTTAAACTCTCAGCAAGCAAGGCGCCTGGGTGGCTCAGTTGGTTGAGTATCTTCCTTCCGCTCAAGTCATGATCCCAGGCTCCTGCTTCTCTCTCTACCTCTCCTTGTGCTCTCTCTGTCTCTGTCTCTCTCTCTGACAAATAAATAAATAAAATCTTTTAAAAAATAAGTAAAATAAACTCTCAGCAAGCCAGGAGAACTATGTAGTAATGTATGTAGTATGTAGAACTATGTAGTAATCTAATCAATCCCTGATCCAAATTCCCTCACTGATAATAATATCTATCTAATTGGGTAATCAGCATTTTTCAATAAGTCTAATAGATGCCAGAATTGTTTTCTGTAAAATGAAATACTATCTGAAAAACCAGATTTCTCCATTAATTTAATCTGCAATCTTCATTTTCAGCCTTGCATTTTAATTCTACATATACTACTTACAAGTTTTTTTCTTTAAGATCTCTAAACTTCAGTTACTACCTCTGTGAAATGAAAATAATATCTACATTGCAAACCCCTAATGTGTTCAGCAGTTTGGCGTACAGATTGGGACCCATAAGTATAGTGAATAATTAATAATAATAATAAAAAAATAATGATGGCTATTCTTCTTCCCAGGCCCATCTGCTTTTATTCTTGACTACTTAGGAGTAAAAACAACAACAACAACACCCTCAACAGTTCCCTTAGAAGTTGTTGCCCTTTATTTTACTTTGTCTCACTTTTGTTATTTGGGGGTATTTTTAAGGAAAATGAGACTCTAGGTCATCTAAAAATTCGTTGCAATAGTCTTGATTTACAGTCACAAACTACACAACTCCCATGCCCATTTCTCAGGAAGGCCTCTCAAAAATTCCCATAGAGTAAGTTTAGATGTTCATTTCATAATTTCAAAATTTCACTGCAGATAAATTGTACTTATTCACTCTCCACTCAACCCATATTTACTCAGCTCTTGCCATATGTCAGATATGGTGCTTAGCAATGGCATTGTCAAGAACGCTTTCATTCATGAACCTATTACTGCAAAAGTCTTCTTCAGAAAACTTTGTGTAGTAGGAAGGCGGAGAGGTTTGCTAAACACAACCTTTATGCAAATTATAGGAAACTCTGTATTTTTCTAGGAAGATGTTGACATATTGTTTATTGACAAAGCCAGTTAAGTTTTCTTTTCTGAAGAGACCTACATATATTTTTAATTTTTTAATATTCTAATAATTTTTTATTCTACTTTGATTAAATTTACATTGTTTTATTAAGAGGCTTAATAAATTAGGCAGTAAACTGGGAGAATGGGGGAGGGGGGCAGAGTATTCCACAGTTTATTTCTGAAGTCTCAAGATTACACTGGAGTGTATTATGCTTACAGAGAACTAGGACTGTGTTTTTGCCTTTGCCTTCGCACATATTGGAGGAACACATTAGCTGGCAAGTCAGCAGTGATATCTGGTGAAAGTCCAACTGTGCTTCCCAGCCTGGCTTGCTCTGTTCACTTGATGGAGGATGAATTCATGTGTCAAGCAAAAGTGGGCAAGAAAAGGACAATGTGAGCTCTGGCTTGTAGTGGCTGTTATTTACCAATACAGCCAGCAAGACTTTGAGGAAACCATAGGTCACCTCAAACACAGCCTGTCCTAAAAGGCTTGGGCTTAATGGAATTAGCTGAAGCTGTTAAGTGATTCATCATTATTCTAAGGGACATTTGGTAAACATGAAAAGAGTGTTTTTAATAATTCCATGGAATCAAACACTTCCTACTCAAAAAGTGGCTTAATCATAATAATAATCTTTACATGTACTTGGGAATCTGCAAACCACAAAGCGCATGTATTCTCTCTCTCTCTCTCTCTCTATCTATCTTTTTTCCTCAAAATAAATTACTTGCAATGGCAGGTGCCCATCTGTGAAGCCTCTCAGCAGCCATCCTGCTTTGTGTTCAGTTCCTAGTTCCCAAGACCCTGAAGGGACATTGCTGGGGGGAATACCTAGTTTCAGAATCTCTGATATCCACTGTTTAAGTCTCATTTTCCTCTCACTCATATCTTTAGGATCTAGGATTTTCTTTTGCTCTTCCCCTGGTAAAATGAGAAAAAAAAAATCTGGAGCCATTTATACACTGACAGAAATGTATTCACACGTGTGTACTGACTCTCCCTGGTATTTTGCTAGTTGATTCTTTTATTTATGAGAAGAGAAGGCATTGCCTCTTTTAAAAAATTCCTGCCACGTAGGAGAAAAAAATTTGGGGGGGGGTGGATATTTTGGGGTCAGAAACTGTACTTCTCTCAGGCTGGTGCTGACTATCATCCTGATCACAAAGGATTAGGCACTGAATCTAATGGAGAGCCCCTCAGGTCTTTCTACTCTGTCTCTTAATTTTCACCCTTCTCTTTCTTTACCTCCTCTGTAGATTTCCTACATATTTACAACTCTAGTTTCCTAATGATAATCTCCCAACCGGGGGAGAGCCCAACTATGAAGGGAATGTAAAGAAATTTCTATCCAAATAGGAAACACATGTGTCTGGGGCCATTTCTTTTCTTTCTTCTTTCTTTCTTTCTTTCTTTTTTTTTTTTTTTTGTTAACATATAATGTATTATTTGTTTCGGGAGTACAGCTCTGTGAATCATCGCAATTCACAGCACTCATCATAGCACATACCTTCCCCAGTGTCCATCACCCAGCCACCTATCTCTCCCCCAACCCCCCAAAGTCTCAGTTTGTTTCCTGAGATTAAGAGTCTCTTATGGTTTGTTTCCCTCCCTGGTCCCATCTTGTTTCATTTTTCCCTCCCTTCCCCCAAAGAACATCCCGCCCTGCCTCTCAAATTCCTCATATCAGAGAGATCATATGATAATTGTCTTTCTTTGGTGGACTTATTTCACTCAGCATAATACCCTCTAGTTCCATCTAGGTCCTTACAAATGGCAAGATGATGTGGTATATATATTTACAATGGAATACTATGCAGCCATCTTGGACCATTTTCTTTAAAAATGCTGCATACGTCCAATGGCTTAGAAGAATTACTGTGTCACTTCAAAGTAAGGATATTGAGGTTTAAAATGATGACTTTGAATTAGCAAAAACAGTATAGAATATGTGATAAATAAATATCCTCTTAGGAATGAAGAGAAGTGATAACATTTAAAAGAAATTTCATCCAAAATAATTATAGGATAAAAATATGAGTGTTTCAAAGCTATCTAGAAGTTCAGTTACCCAAAATATCACATTTCTTGAGGATTCTAAGGAGCGTAAGTCTTCATTTGAATCAAGGATTTAACATTCTACTCTGCCCATGGATGTTACTGAAAAAAAAAAAAAATGGGGGGTTGATAATTATATAAATCAACTTCTCAAAAGAACCTAAACCTAAAAAAAAAGAAGGCCTGGCCTCTTTCTGTTTATTATTTCAGTATTTTACAATTATGCAGATGTTTAGAAAGTATTAAGGTAAAGTGTGTAGATTAATGTGAAATAGGTGTATCTTGATGAAAAGAACACGGATTGGAATTCCGAGATTGAATTCTGTCACTATCTCTGTAACTTGCGAATTTGCCTTTTCTGAGCCATAGGTTCTTTATCCAGATCTGTGGGTAATCATCCCCACTCTCAGGATTGTCGAGGAGGATAATGATAACACCACCACGAAAACCAGCAGCAGCAACAGCAAATACAGTGTAGATACTACTCACCCCAAAGCTTAAAAGTACACTTCATATTGGATGCTCACTAAACCTTTAGTAGTTCCATGTATCATTTTTCCTATTTTCAAGGTGAGAGAATTGAGGTGTAGCTCTTTGAGGTATAGCTCATTAGCTCTTAATGAGTGACAGAACTGAGCGGTGAACACAGCCCTTCCTGACTCTGAGGTCTACCTTAGAATTGTTCTGCATTCCATAAGGAAGTAAGGAAGCCTACTTGCTCCAAGTCCTCTGGAGGAAGGAACAAAACAAAACAAAACAAAACAAAAAAAACCGAGGCAGCTGAAAGGCTGCTCACTCCCATTTGATTTCCACTGTCTGGCTGTCTGTAGCTTGTCCTCTGGTTTTAATCTCTTCTCCTCTATAAAACTATCAGAGTTCCAGGCAGATTTCAGTAATTTCTGAGCTACATCATGGATAGCTCACTGTCCATTATGTGGCTTCAGTAAAATGAGAACTTTAGATGGGATAATGTCTGTGATACCTTCTGACTCTGTAGTTCATCAGAAGTTACAGAAGTGTGAAATCATATTCCAGCAGGCAGTGCATTGGTACAACAAACCTACCTGTCCCTTCACTTCACTACCTTAACTGCTAAACTAACTGCATTACAAAGCAGCATTTACTTTAAATTCTGATTTGTTCCAACCCAGCAGGCACATGAGAAAACAGAACCAAATGCAGGATCCACGGTCACCAAAACACGAGTCCCTCTATTCACATCCTCACTGGCACCAAGACCAAGTTGGCATTGGAGGAGAGGACTTCCCCATGCATAAAACTGGGTGGACATGAAGACTGTTTTTTAAAGGCACTGTATTAGTCTTAGTCTTTTTAGCATTCCATTTCTAGAAAATTAATAGGATGACCAAAAGACATCTGTCAACTCCTAAAGTTGTGTGTGTGTATATATTTATGCAAATGTATTTATGTAAAAGTATATATTTATATCTATATAATATGTATATACATATATATTAAACATTTTATTTATTTACTTGAGAGAGACGGCGAAAGCAACAGAAATAGTGAGAGAGAGCACAAGTGGGGAGAAGGGAGAAGCAGGATCCCTGCTCAGCAGAAAGCCCAATGTAAGACTCAATCCCAGGACTCTGGAATCATGACCTGAGCCAAAGGCAGATGGTTAACCAACTGAGCCACCCAGGCACTCCCTAAAATTGTATATATCTTATATCTTATAAAATTGTATATGCACATTTAACAGCAATTTAGTCAGGGGGCAAGGGGTCGGGCTTTCCAGATACATGTACAAGGTCCAGTTTAAACTGTGTTTCCATCACTCAGTGGTATCTTGAGCAATTTGTTTCATCTACCTTAGCTCATGTTTTTAATTAGAAGATCCAAATTTTCAAGAATCACCTGGAGTTCTTGTTAAATGCAATTCTTCAGTCCCTCCAGATGTATAATCTCTTCTCCCTCCAGGGGAGGAGACTAGGAATCTGTGTCCTTAGCAAGCATGCATCCTATAGGGTTCTAACAACTGAGCCCATTTGAAAAACTTTTATAAAATAGTAACTACATAAACACTGAATGAGATAATGAATTAAAGTGTGTGGGCTACAGCAGGTTGTGAATAGGTGTTCTCTATTAGTAGTAGAGGTAAACTATGTAGATCCTAGACTTAGATGAATACATGCATTTAGTCCTAAGAAAATATAACTTTAGTGTGTCTCTATATTAACTACAATCCCCAATCCTTCCTTTTTTTTTTTTTTTTAAAGATTTTATTTATTTATTTGACAGAGAGCGAGATTACAAGTAGGCAGAGGCAGGCAGAGAGAGAGGGGGAAGCAGGCTCCCCGCTGAGCAGAGAGCCCGATATGGGTCTCGATCCCAGGACCTTGAGATCATGACCTGAGCCGAAGGCAGTGGCTTAAACCACTGAGCTACCCAGGTGCCCCCCCCGGCCCCCGCCAAATCCTTCCTTTTTAAGGTATGAGGAAACTTCCTAAATGGGAGTTACTGCCTTGTCTCATTTACTGGACAGTTCAGCAAATGAGTTATCTGACTTGTAGAGAAGAGCTCTCAGACTTTGCCTTCAGTTCTTCTATATTGACCCTTATAAATACCTCAAATTCTATCAGTTCCTTATATTTGCTGTAGGTATTTTAGGTCCTATTTTTTTACTGTATAACTTTTTGAAAAATAAGGAAGCTTTAGCGCATACCCTCCCATAATGAAATAATTCAGGGCAGGGCCTTAAAAGTACAATACATTGTAAAAGTTTATAGTTCTTCTTGATTTACATATATGGAAGATGTGCATTAGGTTTGTGGTGATTTATTTATTTTTTTAATAATTCATTGTCATAATTTAAAGTCATGGTGAAAACACTATGTGAAATAAGAAGCATAATATGAAATCACATAATTGTGTTCAAATCTTAAAACTGTTCACATAGTGACCATGGGCAAGCTAATTTCAATGTGTTTCAATTTCCTTACTTATGAACTCTGAATAACAAATACTATTATTAAACATGTGTTCTTTGCCAGACACTGTTTAAAGTATATTGCTTATAGTATCCTACTTAATCTTCATAAAGAGACATATCTGTTACTGTAATTTCACAGTTGAGAAGACTGAAGGATAGAAAAGCTAGTGTTCAAGGTCACACAAGTAGGAGTGGCAGAACTAAGGTAGCTATCCAGAGGTGGAAATGTCATGAGAATGAGCAATTCTGTATGGCTAATTCCTTCTACAGCAATTGCTTATATAGTAGGCTCAATATTTGGTGACTAATGTTTTTGTAAAACACTAGTAGCTCCCTATCCTAACTTCAAATCAGTGAAATTAATGGTTGCCCATTACTCAGCACAGGGTTTTTCTGTTTGCCTACATAATCTCTACTTCCACTTGGTTATATCAATATTTCCCAAAGCATTTTTCAAATAATTCTCCCAAAGTTTAGCTGATTGCAAAAATTCAACTTCTTTTCCCTTTTTGGTAAAATGACTCTAATTTCCTAACATTAGCTCTATTTGGACTTATTCAAAAGTTGTTTAGCCGTGAACCTGTGGATCTTAATAGGCACAGTGGTGTACTTGCAGACAGTGGTGCATTTACAGTGTACTTGCCTAGAATTACCTTGACTACCGACTGAACATAGTAACATAAGATGGCCTCAGACTTATAATGAATGAGATAAATGGTCAAGAACTTGAAGGGAGATGTCAAGCAGCTTGGATTCAAATGACACTTCTTGGCGCCCCCGGGTGGCTCACTTGAGCTTCTAGCTCTTGATTTGGGCTCAGGTTGTGATCTCAGGGTCCTGAGATAGGCCCCACATGGTGTTCTACACCTAGTGGGGAGTCTTCTTGAGGATTTCTCTCCCTCTGTCTCTGCCCCTCCGTGCTCTCTTTCTTTCTCAAAAATAAATAATTAAATGTTTAAAAAAATTATGCTTCTTGGGATTTGTAATGTATGATTTTTGCCAATGTTCTTATTTCTCTAAATTTCCCATTTGTCCTATGTAAATTGGAACTGGTAGGGTTGTTTAGGGGATAACTTGCTGTAGTGTGTACTTAAAAAAAAATGCATATACAAATCTGACTCTATTTTTTTGCTACTTTTTCTGATCTTAAGAAGTTCTAAGACATTCCAGTATAATTTATGTTTGTTGAATAAATGTTCCTACTAAACATAGGTCAGGAAAAGTCAAGTTTAACACTTTTTCTTTACAGTCCAATTCTTAGACTTACTTCTTTTTAATCATGTTCAATCTACAAATTTCAACATAAGGTATAAATTTTGAAAATAGAATTATCAAAATATGATTCACATGACTTTTAGTCTCTGAATTTATATTTACTTCTGATATAGTATTAACAATTTTTGATTGTTTATGATATTTTGCTCACCAAATGATATTCATGAAATGAAAGTAGAGTGATAATTACAAAGAATTTTATATAGAAAGGGTTCAAATTACATCTTTCTCTTCACCATATTTTATATATTATAAAATATATTATGGCCTGATATAATAAAAAAGAAATAGCTTTCAGATGTCAGTCACTAACCATAGACAAGAAAATTGGGGGTAAAGCAGTAAATTCAAATTTCCTTACTGAGGAAAACACTGTCTTTTAAAATACTATCTTTGGTATAATGCCTCCTTTGGAGCATTCATATTTTGAATAATGCTTTTCTATTTCTCACACATTGCTCCAAGACAAGTGAGTTGGTGGTATGTACCACACTGAACAGCTTGCAGTTAGTCATAACTCTTACCAGATGTGAAGAAATCACCCACTCACAGGCACTTATACCCAGCTAGAAAAGAGTACTCTAGAATTTAAGTCACAAATAAGCAGTTACTTTAGTCCATAGTCCATATAAAATCATGTTTTGCAAAACTTAATTTATTCTCTCTAAAAACGCTGTATAACTGAATAATGAAGTATGCCTGAGAAAATTCTATCTAAATATGATGTTTAAGACCTAATTATTACAATTTTCTTTATATAATTGGAGTCCTGCAGGGTACTTGAGTACTGTATGGTCTTTAGGAATGGTATGATTTTATATCAAAAAGTAAAAAAAAAGGTGGGGAGATTCTGAACCTTTCTCTGCTTCAGACCGAATCTTGAAAAACCAACCGTTGTTAGCCAATGGGAAATGTGACAATCAAGTCTTCTTTGAAGTTATCTAATATTCATTTCTTCAGCCTAATTAAAAATCCTTGATATGAAAGATATTAAATAGATATAAAGCTTAATATATTTGAATTTTATTTCTTCCAAGAATATTTTGTCAGATTTAAATCTTATTTAACTGCTCAGTAAATGAAAAGATGTTATGTGTTCATTGAAGGTTTTTAAAGATAGTGGTCTTGAAACACGGAGGGCTTATAATTGAGCTTACTGAAGATGGCTCATCACTGTGTGCTTGATATTCATTAACCCATCTAATTCTCAGAAATCCATCAAAGAAGGTACTACTCATTCCATTTTACAGTAAGGAAATCGAACCATAGCATGACTGATAGTTTATGTAGTAACATAAGCTGAGCATTTGGTAATGTAAGACAGGTGCTTAACAGAGCTAGAATTTGGATCAGCAATGTGGGTGCATATCTTCTTTTCTATAGAGGCTTTTACCAAGATGGCTGAAAGGAGCTGATAATAGTTCAGAGCCCACTGTGTGTCCATCAGTGTGCTAACCATTGTATATATGTTCTATCACATAATTCTTATGTTAACACTTTGAGACAAAAGTCTGTTTTGCAGGTAAGGAAACAGACTGAGAAGTTAAGGAAGTTGCACATGACCACATAGCTAATATGTAGCAAACATGAGATTAAATCCTATGGACTTGCTAGTGTACCATGAGATACACTAGGGGTAGGGAGAGTAGCTTCTTTCTATCATGAGTTACACTGAAGAAATTGGATTAGGAAAAAATAGTGCATTGATGAATAGTTACTGTAAACATGTCAGGATATGATCTTTGTACACAGTGCAAAGGGGAAGGATTTTGGCCCTTTATGAAATTCAGTCAGTTATAAGATACAGCAGAGATATCAACAAAGAATCTTTCAAAAGTTCTGTTACAGCTTATACCTCACTTTTTTTTAAATTTTTTATTTGTTATAAACATATATTTTTATCCCCAGGGGTACAGGTGTGTGAATCACCAGGTTTAAACACTTCACAGCACTCACCAAAGCACATACCCTCCCCAATAATCCCACCCCCTTCTCCCAAACCCCCTCCCCCCAGCAACCCTCAGTTTGTTTTGTGAGATTAAGAGTCACTTATGGTTTGTCTCCCTCCCAATCCCATCTTGTTTCATTTATTCTTCTCCTACCCACTTAAGCCCCCATGTTGCATCACCACTTCCTCATATCAGGGAGATCATATGATAGTTGTCTTTCTCTGCTTGACTTATTTCGCTAAGCATGATACGCTCTAGTTCCATCCATGTTGTCGCAAATGGCAAGATTTCATTTCTTTTGATGGTGACGATCCTATAGATGGTGATAGATCCGTATAGATGGTGATGAAGATTTTCTTATCATCTCAGCAAGACTCCCTTCCATTCTCACGCTTCTCTAAACCACCTTCTCCAACAATACCCATTCCCTTTAGTGTATCCTCCATCCTACCCTCTCAAATCTGGATTTTAACATTTGTTGCTATTTCACCTGGATGTGAATATTGAGTTCTAAGTTTGTTTGTACTGGAACGAGACATGATGGGGGACCAGGAATCATGATGCAGCATATCCTAGGCCCCACAATTATGTGTTTTGGGCAAAAACTTAACAGAAGACCTCCGTGTTCCAGGCACTATGCTAACCATTGAAAATACAACATTCAGTGAAATTTGACATCTGTTGAGGTATCTCTGCTAGGGTTTATGTTCTTTTCCATTGATACCTCTGTTGAAACACTGTAAGTATCTCTTAGCCATTTTTATTGAAGAAGTAACTGGCTGTCATCAGTTTGGACACCTGCTTAAATCATAAAAGTACTCCTGTGGTCAAGGAATCACTTAAAATTTTGAAAGGAAGCAAAGAGCTTTAAGAACAGAAACAAACTGAGGGTTTTGGAGGGGAGGGGGAATGGGGTGTTGGGTGACCCTGGTTGTGGGTATTAAAGAGGGTACATATTGCATGGAAAAAAAAAAAAAAAAAAAGAACAGTTAGAGTCAGCCTTGTCCTTGGGATAATTCAATGCTGATCCAGCATCGAAATCCAACTATGCTGCCTATAGTAATGCTTTGGAAATGTTTTCAGTAAAATTTCCCAGCATCTAATTTTTATAAGGAGGTAGTATAAGGTGGTAGTTCCATACAGAAACTTCAAATGCTTGCACTGTCAATGCACGCATGCAGTATTGATACTGTAGAACAGAGAAGGCAAATGTCTGTATTCTAAATTATCATTCCCCCTCTTTTGTGCAAGTCAAAGCCTGACTTTAGAATGCTTCCTTACATGGCACCCCCCGGACAGAGTTCATGTGGAAATGAAATATTTTTGTCAGACTTGTTATACAAGCTGGAATTCATCTCTACCTATACCCATGGTGAGAACAAGTCAGTATCACTCCTTTTACACTCTGCTGCTGAAATTTGTTCTGTTCTTATCAATCTCTTAAAGACAAGGGGTACATTTTTCTTCTTTTCTTTTAAAAATGATATTTATTTATTTACTTATTTACTTATTTGAGAGAGAGAAAGAATGCACAGGAGCAGAAGTTTCTTTTTTTTTTTTTTTTAATTTTATTTATTTATTTGGTAGACAGATCACCAGTAGGCAGAGAAGCAGGCAGAGAAAGAGGAAGGGAAGCACAGTCCCTGCTGAGCAGAGAGCCTGATGTGGGGCTCGATCCCAGGACCCTGAGATCATGACCTGAGCTGAAGGCAGAGGCTTTAACCCACCGAGCCAGCCAGGCACCCAGAAGGTCCTTTTTGACAGTACTTATAAGAGAAAAGAAGGACAGACAATGGGGAAAAAGAGCAATCAAAGTAAAGCAAAAAAAAAAAAAAAAAAAATTGGGAGTTTATTTTATGATGGAGTTATGCAATAATTCAGGTACTGCTTGCATAGTATCTTGGAAGTCCAAATATCATTTGGTTTATTTAAAAACTAATAAATTGTACAATACCCTGTGCAATATCGTGTGTTCCACAGGACCAAGAAATTGATCCTGAGCCAGAAGACTCTGGTTATGATGTATCTATAGTCCTCTCTGGCCCTGATCACTGAGTATTGTTTGCAGAGATGAAAAAAAAAGTATAGATATTCTTCTAGTTTAGTAATATCCCTCAAAAAATACCACTCATTTAATATATAATCCCATCTCTTCTTCCCGTCGTAATATTAGACTTAGCTTGCAACGTATTTCACTCTTTTCTCCTGTTCCTATCCCATTCCTGATCCTGAGACAAATAGTAATCCCAAATCACCACTTAAATACATCCTGCCTTACTTTATGCAGTATGATAGGATAGAAACTAATAATTAAGCTTGACTTGTAGTAATCATAATATACTGATCTTTGTCAAATAGAAAGTCATTTTCTTAGGTGTACAATTAATATGGTTCAATACATTAATCCTCCAAAACCAAGAAAGGCATAGGACATTCCTATAAGAATCTCTGAAATATCTTTGAGGCCACATTCTTAGAGGTCTAACTTGAGAATCTAAAAGGGTTTATTTTATATATATTGATCAAACTCTTACCATGTTCTATATTCTGAGGTTTACAATCCATAAACTGAGTTAAATTTAAGGATTGCAGAGATGGCCAATTCATACCTATTTGTAAAAGTGTCACAGTAATGGGAATAATGGACATTAAACTTTTTAAAATATATATTTTTATTTTGGGGGAGGCAGAAAGAGAGGGAGAAAATCATCAAACAGATTCCCTGCTGAGCACAGAGCCTGATGCAAGGCTCGACCTCACGACCTGAGATCATGACCTGATCCGAAATCAAGAGTCAGATGCTCAACTAACTGAGCCACCCAGGTGCCCGGACATTAAACTTTTGACCTAACTTTTATTCATCCTATATTTATGGTTAACTCTTCTGAGTTCCTGAAGACCAGGTTTTGAATGACTCTGAAATTAAAATCACTCATTTATTCATATTTTAATTGATTTACTCATTCAGTGATTTTACTAGACACTGTGGAAGATACAAGGGATTTAGAGAAAAAAAAAAATCAGAAGAGGCCTTAACTCTGCAAGATCTGGCATCCTAACAAGGAGAGAGCTGGACAAGCAGCCCACAACAGAGTTTGAGAATGCTGATGACAGGCAACCAAAGGACATGGAAATAGGAGCAGGAGGTCTATCCTAATATGAGGATACAGGGTTTTCAGGAGAAGCATGTGGTTGCTCTTATGAAATCAACGGGGTTTTCTTCTTTCACCTCATTTTAAAACTCCTTACCAAGGAGGACCTGTGATTGTAAGCACAGAGAAACGTTTATGAGACCCTTTGAAAGGAAATCATGGTCTTATTATTAGTAGATTCTTATGTTAATAAGAGATAGTGTTTAGCTGATTAAGTCAGAGATATTATTATTTTTTGATGTAGTGTTCCAAAATTCATTGTTTACATATAACACCCAGTGCTCCATATAATACATGCCCTCTTTAATACCCACCACCAGGCTCACCCATTCCCCCACCCACCTCCCCTCTAAAACCCTCAGTTTGTTTCTCGGAGTTCATAGTCTCTCATGGTTCACCTCCCCCTCCAATTTCCCTCCCTCTTCACTTTACCTTTCCTTCTAATGTCCTTCATGTTATTTCTTATGCTCCACAAGTAAGTGAATTTAGTAAGTGAAAAACCCCCGAAGCAACTCAAAATGTTGAAGCCAGTTCACTGCTCATACCAAGGACCCAATTTTCAAACTCTTATAAGGACTGTGGGTGAATGTAAAAGCCATGTCCATTCTCCTTTGCGAGGTGTGTGAGTGAGGTTGATCAGCAGGGGATGACCCATCAACATTGGGGAGGTGGGTCCTGCACAAGTGCAGACTGTCACCTTCTGATCTAGGACCTGTTACCAACTCCAACTGCTCACCAGGTCTGAGCAGGCTGCTTAGCAGGAAGTGGATCTGTGCAGATATTTGCACATGGCCTAAATTAAAAATTGTTTTCTAATATTCAAATAACATGATCATTGTAGAAAATTTGGAAAAACATTATTACCTTAAAAAATTGTGCCTGTTAAAATATTCTACACATTTTAAGATAATTAGATTCTGATTTTCTAGTTTATCACTATATGGGCTTATTTACCATTTTTCTAGATTATCATTACTTAGGTTTAACTTTATGTGTAGGTGCATCCATCTTCAGTGGTTTTTTTCAAGTTTCACATTATATATATGAATAAATATATTTTATTTTAATATATCTATAAGAAATACAATGATATTAATATTAATATATTAAATTATATCCTAATGATATAATATTAATAAATTTATATTTATATAAATACATTTATTTATTATTTTCCTGATTGAAAAGAGTACAACTTTATGATTTCTTTTTTTAGAAGGTTCAGATTTATTCAGTGGGATACATTCTCTTGATACCTTCATATGTGAATGAAAACTTTTTGACTCTAGGATACTTAAGACGGGAATAGTTTTCCATAAATATTATAACTTTGAACTACAGAGTGCTTCTTTTTTCAGCCCAAGGAATTTATTGTAGCAATGCTTTAATTATCATTTCAGATTCTTTCATTTTTGCCTCTTTATTTAACCATCACAATTGGTTGCATAAACTCATGGAGATATACATCTTCCAAATCAATTTATCTTCCTTTCTTTTATTGTCATTTCCCCCAGACATTCTGGTGGTGCTCCTTAAGATTCTCTTTTCTACCGATGACTCAGTCTTTCCATAGGTCGATTCTGATCTTTATTTCTTCAAAAAGCATTTTTAATGTTAACAACAAATTGCTAACCCTAAACTATGCCTTTATTTTACCTAGCTCTCTTTTCATTTTGATATGTTGTAACATAATTTTTTTGAGAATTCATTTTTATCTAAGGAGAGATCCCTGATTCTGTCTGTATTATCTTTGTTTATTGTAGCATATCTTATTCAAAGGTTTTCTCTTCTGCAACCTTTGAAACATGTTTCTTCTTATATTGGGAGGAAAAAAGGAAACTTAATTTCTATTTCTCATCCTCCTCCTTGAGGAAGGAGAGATCTATATAGCCAGGTGTTTAACCCAAAGTTGTTTGAAAGGATTCTCCTGATCACTGCTAGTTTACCATCCTCCAGTTAGATCTTAAGATCGATGACAACTCTTAGTTTGTTTCCAAGTCCAGTGACCTAGAAATCTTGAGATGACCTGAAGGCAGACTCTATAGGTGCTTATTTTTAAAAACATTTATTTAGTCAGCTATACCTCTGGCCATATTTACTAATGAAAATTTCTTTTTGGCCTGATTTCTACTTTAGGCACATTGTGGTTTTGTTTATTTGTTTTTTTTCCTCCCGTATCAAGAAAAACCCAGTAGGATCAGTGAAAAGCTCTACTTTTTTTCTGTTTGGGATGGACACACTTGCCCAGGGCTGTAGCTCTTTATTTGTTAATACCTAGAGATGAAGGGTATCAAACAGTCTCTTAATCTGTTCTGTCCACTTGGCTTTGCTTTTCCAGACAAGAAATAATGGTGAACTCAGACCAAGATCCCTTCAACCTTCTTGCAGCAATACATCACCAAAGATGACTAGACATCTTTATTTAATCTCACTTTGTCTATTCCATAATTCTTTAGTTTCTTGCATTGAGGTAGAAATGAAGCATCATCCATTTACTTTTTCACATTCTCTTCCTCCATCTTTTTGGCCATTGGAATGGAGAGGGTGGTTCAGAGAGGAAATTAATCCTTAACAAATGATTTCCCCAGAATTCTTTAAGAAATTTAATTGTAAACTTTACCAATATATGTATTATATTTCTCAAAATGGATGTGCCTTGCCTTTTTCCATTTTCTTTAATGCTCCCTGGATTTTATGTTTAATATTTCCTTTGCTTTCTGTCCTTGCTCTATTAAATTTAGTTTGCTGGCTTTCAACTTAAATGGCTTGGAAGGTATATATTCTGTTTTAAATTTTACTAATGGTTTGGCCTGTTCTTGCTGTTCAGTATATATCGGATCATTCACACATTCCCCCCTTCATTATCTTGATTACATTTTTCCATCCAAGAAATTTTTCTATAAATTTGAAACTGTTCCAGTTTTTCGATTTCTCTATAGCTAAACTGTCTACCTTCCCTGCTTTCTTAAACATAAGCACAGTGAACTCTAATTTTCTGTGTACTTGCTGCCACTGCCACCCACCAATAAACTATAATCTGTTGAGAATATTTTCTTATTAATTTTTATCACCAAAATTGAAATCGCCTGACACACGGAAGATACTTTTAATTCTATTTTTGAAAGATTGCTATGCAGGGGTGATAAAAATCAAGAACTCTTTTAAAAATTTTTAGTTATTTTTTTCTTTTGTGAACCTAAAGCATATTTTTCTGAAAATAAATGATTCAACATAATAATAGAGACTCATGCAGAGCTGTACTAATTAGGAGGTATTGCTAAGGCAACCATTGCTGATTTCTTTAATAAGAAAACACTTTTTAAAAAAATGACTTGAAACACAGTGGAAGAGTGACAAAAGTTAAAAAAAAAAAAAAAAGGCAATATCCTGCCCACCCCTGTGTACTCCTTAGGCTCTATTCTCAGAAACAAACTCTTTAGCTTTACTACTTACTAATGTTTGTTCTGAGACTTCTAGAATTTCTTAATTGTATACCTATGATCCAGTATTTGTTACATTAAAATATCTGTTGATTTCCCATCAAATTAGTGGATATTAAACTTCTCATACTACCACTACAACACCTCTGCAATCCCTGCTTCCTTATTTTCCCAGTACTGATCTTGAATAAATCAATAGTTAATGTATATATTATTTTCACATTAAAATTGTTTAGTGCTTCATCAAGCAGTTAGTAGTATACAAAATTAATAACCTTTCAAGTAAGTAAGATTTCTTATTTTTCTTTAAAAAACTTGTTTTTACATTTGCTATATTTTCATCATAACTCTTCCATAACTTTTTAATGTTCAAAAATAATTTATCAAATGCTTAGCTGTTATTCTTCCTTACACTGAAACACATGAAATTATAACTTGTTTTCCTTAAGATGCCTCTCCATCTTACCTATCTCTTGCCCCAATGAGAAATTTTTAAATTTCAGGATTGTTGCAGAGCTGGGACTTATCTTTCCAATTATCTTATATTACATCTCCTTTTCTTGACCCCATGTCTTTCCTTTTTTTTTTTTTTTTTTTTTTAATTTGCTGCCATATCTTACTAGGACATTCTCGAATAGCTTTTTTAAGAAACTGTGTTTCAGGAGTTAATTTTTTGAGGTTTTGTACATCATAAAATGTCTTCTTTTCCCATACCAGAAAAGTTGATTGAATCTTTGGCTAGATAAAGAATTCTAAGATGGATATTATTTATTCTCAAAGCTTTTATGTCATTATTCTGCTGCTGACTTCCAACAGATAGATTTGCTTTCAAATAGCCTAATATCCTTCTGGATTGAAATCAAGTCTCTCTTGTGAATTTTTATTTCTTTTCTCCCCTCCCTCCCAAGTATTCATTCCTGCCCAATACCAACTTTTCTAAGTTTTAAAATTCTCTTTAACTTAGTATTGTGTGAAATTTCATTATCGTGGATCTTAGCATGGTTCTAATTATTCGTTCTTCTGGTCACTTAGATGCTTCTTTCAGTCTATAAAGTGATAATTTTAATTCTGGGATGTTTTCCTCTATTAGCTCTATAACGATTCTCTAATTCTTTATTTTACTCATTTTTTTTTCTAAAGCTATTTTAAGATAAATATTGGAGCTCTGGGGTCCTGGTTATCTTTTTGTTTTTATTCATTTCTATATATACACTATATATGTGTGTGTATTTACACATATGAGATGTATATATGTTTGCTATATATATAGCAAACATATATATATATGTTATCTAGACATCTAGATATCTAGAGATATCTCTATATCTATGTATCTATATATTTATAGATATATATTTATATATATATCTAGAGATATCTCTGTATTTATGTGTGTATATATATATATAATACATATATATATATAATACATATATATATATAATACATATATATATATATATACCCCCTACATACATATTTTTAATTTTAAAAGTCTTGAGGTGTAATATACCTACTATAACCTGCACATAATTAAAGTGTGTGATTTGATAAGTTTTGACTATGTACTTACCCATGAAACCAAAATTACAGTTAATATTATGCAAATATAATTCACTTTCAAAAGTGATTCTTTGCCACTCTTCCTTCCTGCATCTACCTGTCCCTTATGTTCAAACAACCACTTACATACTTTCTGTCACTTTAGATTACTTTGCATTTTCTAGAATTTTATGAAAGTGGCATAATACAACATAAACTCCTTTTTTGTCCTTTTAATTTACTCAGGAATTATTTTCATGTTCAGTTATATTGTTTATTTCAATAGTTCACCCCTTTTATTGCTGATTAGCATTATATTATATGGTATATTCATTTACTATTGCTGCTCTATAAAATTATCACAAACTTAGTGAGCTAAACAACACAAGTTTATTCTTAACATTTCTTGTGGTTGAAGTCCAAATGAGTTTCACTGTAGTGGAATTAGGTTGTTAATTGCACCACAGCACCTGGGAGATGAACCTCTCTGTAATCATAATGTCAGTCTGTTTTAGCTCTAGGAGTCACCTGGCTTTTCCACAGCAAATGATGCATTAGTATGCTGAATCTCTTAGTCAAGGCCTCATGGAGTCTCCTCTGCATGCTTTTACTGGAAGCTTTCTGTACGTTGTTAGTTTCCTCCCTCACCTTATATCTGTGTTCCAAAAGTTCGTTCTAGTGGCTGAGTTAACATTTTCTCATCATGTATTCTTTGATCTATACATTAATAATTATTTGTATTTTTGATTCTTATTTTGGTGGGGTTCTGGGAGTAAGTATATAAGTGATAAAAGTTTGTGGTAGATCTTTTCTTATTGAATGGATAACCTGATATCTTTGTTCAGTGGCAATCTTGAACAAGTATCAGTTGCATACCCAGAGAAGGTTCTACATTGATATTGGCCTTGGGCATGACCTTTTAAATTTAACAACAAAAGCAAAGGCAACAAAAACAAAAACAAGCAAGTGGGACTGCATCAAACTGAAAATCTTCCGCACAGCAAAGAAAATAATCAACAAAATGAAAATGCAGCTTACAGAATCTGAGAAGATATTTGTAAATCATACATCAGATGAGATTAATATAAAAAATATATGAAGAACTTATATACTCAATAGAAAAACTCTAATCAGAAAATAGAGGAACTAAAGAGACAGATTTCTTCTGTTGATCATCTCTATGTCATCCTTAGAAATCTGAGGATGACGTAGAGATGATCAACAGGTAGAGGAAAGGTACTCAAAATTATTAATCATAGGGAAATACAAATCAAAACCACAATAAGATATCACTTCACACCTCTTAGAATGCTATTATCAAAAAGGTAAGAAATAACCAGTGCTGTCAAGGATATAGAAAAAAAAAGAACCTGTGAGCAGTGTTGGTAGAAATGTAAATTGATACAGCCACTATGGAAAACAGTGTGGAGGTGCCTCAAAAAATTAAAAATAGAACAACCACATGAACCAACATTTCCATTCCTGAGTATTTACTCAAAGAAGAGAAAAACGCTAACTCTAAAATACTTTTGTACCTCTATTTCCATTGTGGTATTATTCACAATAACCAGGACATGGAAGCAACCTAAGTGTCCATCAGTGGTTGAATGGATAGTGTGGAGATACGCGCACACACACACACACACACACACACACACAAATATTATGCAGCCACAAAAAAGGAAATTTTAGCAGCAGCATGGATGGACCTTGAAGGCATTGTGCTAAGTGAAATAAATCAGACAGAAAAAAGATAAATACCACATCATCTCACTGATATGTGGAACTTTAAACAAGTAGAGCTGATATATATGTAGAGAACAGATTGTTTATTTTCCAGATGCAAGGGTTGGGATAGGTGGGCAAATGGGTGAAGGAAGTCAAAAGATACAGACTTACAATTATTAAGTAAATCAGTCATAGGGATTTAATGTACAGCATGGTGACTGCAATTAATACTTTATTGAATATTTGGAAGTTGCTAAGAGAATAGATCTTAAAAGATCCCATCACAAGAAAAAAAATTCATAACTACCTATTATGACATGTGTTAACTAGACTTATTGTGATTATTTTGCAATATATACAAATATTGAATTATTATGTTGTACCTCTGAAACTAATGGGTTATATGTCAATTACACTTCATTAAAAAAGCAATTTATTGCACTTGATGTGTAAGTGCAATTTCACCCCTAAATTTTGTACTATTAAGCTTCAGACTTAGAATGTAAACATATTTTATACTTGTTTGCCAGAAGCCAGAAAGGGCCAGTTAAATTTAATCTGAAGTTTGGTTTAATCATATCAGTGGTCAGTGTTTACACCCTGGTTCATGAAAAGCTGCTGTGTTTGAAATGAAATGTATTCAGATTTTTAACGAGTGTTTAAGAGTTCTATCATCTTGGGAAGAAAGGCCCATCAGTGCTTTTGCATGTGTTTTGTAATTGCAGAAGTTTAGGAGTATTAGATTTATTTTTCATTTTGAATACCTGATGACATTTTACTGTTCCACACTTTGTGCTACACATTTTGAAGAGATGTATTTTTTATTGTAATGTTTGTAATAAAACATTATTCAATTTAACAAAGAAATGTGACTTGGGTTGGCCATTTGCAATATAACTGTTGGTGTAATTGTAATGATTTATTTGAACTATTATTGTTCATGCTTCTCCCTTATGAGTGCCAGGCAAAAAGAAAAGGGAACATTTTCAATAAACATGTTCTTAAGGGCAAACAGAGATGGCAATTAGACTTCCAGTGTCAACTGCTCACTGTGGTGTTTGCTGATGATTTAGAAGGTAATATTTCTGAAAATAGTGTTCCAACTACTTTAAGTATGTCCTAGGCAGTACAGTGGGAACCACTTACAAAACTGCCAGTAAACAGTTATCTTCAGCTCTTTGACACTCTGATTTCTTTTTGCAATAATCCCATATTTCTTGGGGCTCCTGGGTGGCTCAGTGGGTTAAGCCTCTCTGCCTTCGGCTTAGGTCATGATCTCAGGGTCCTGGGATTAAGCCCTGCATTGGGCTCTCTGCTCAGAGGGGAGCCTGCTTCCCCCTCTCTCTCTCTGCCTACCTCTTTGCCTACTTGTGAGCTCTCTCTCTGTCAGATAAATAAAATCTTGAAAAAATAATAATCTCCATTTCTTTAATATTTCCATCTCCTCTCCATAACTAGTTATGTTCTGCTTCTGACTGTGAGTACTGAATTCACTCTGTGCCAGATTTTTGTAAAACACCTTTTTTTATTCTCTTTTTACTTACCACCATTAGAATTTAGCTGAACAGTTGTCAATGATTTTCTTTTATGCAGCACCTGAGTCACAGATTGAGGAGAGTTAGAATTGTATATTACTATCTTGAGTGACCCCTCCTTCAACAGGAGATTTTAACATGAGGATGATGATTAAATGTAACTCAGATTGCAGCTTCTCTCACTGATGATCGTGGATCTTGAGTCAAGTCACAGACTTATATCGTCTCAAGGTGGTGCTCCACAATCAATCATCATCATTTCCCCATATTTGCTTTGAAATAAAATAATAAAACAATAATGATAAATACTTTCAGTGCCTGCTGTATATTAAATAGTCTGCTTGGAGTTTTGTGTATATTGATCTCTGATTTTCATAATAACTGCCCAAGGTAGATTGTGTTTTTTCATCATTCGGTTATGAAAAATAAAGCTTTGAAGGTTTAAGTCATTTAAATTCAGGTTGTTCTTTATGAACTCTAAAACATCTATATATACCTGACTTGTTTCCCTCTTGTTTCTTTGAGCAGGTAGCCATGTAGCAATTATGAACTCATACTAGCTAGGACTGACCCTAACCAGAGGGATTTCACCAATGACTTCATCTGTGTGAACAAAATGTGCTTTTATAAGTCTCAGATAATCAGATTATTTCCTAATAATTTGATCTTTGGGAGAAGGAATTATCTTCCTGTGAATTCCAGTATAAAATTACAATGTTTTTCTCCAAATACTAATTAATATTATTTCATTTTTTTTATGACTGTAGTTCTGAATTAACTTACATAATCTTGCTTTTTAGTCCCCATGAAGGAAACTGGCATATGCATCCTCTTCATAATTTTAATTTTTTAATTTCTTTTAGCACCTGGCTAGCTCAGTCGGTAGAGCATGAGACTCTTAATTTTTTTTCTCTTTATAATTTTATTCCCATCAGTGGTGCTTTACCCATAGATATGTTCAATAAATATTTCTTAAGTGACTAGCTAAATGCATGATCTGGAATCTTCCCTCAAGACTCTCCCAACTCTACAGGTGGGAATGAAATATGCATGTATCAATCAAGAAGAAATGATATCACTTGATGTTTGTCATATATTAGATTATATTACAGTGAGTTTGTCCTACATAGATTGTATTATAGTAAGTAATGTAATCTATTAAATGCATTTATCAAGAGAATGAGAAATTTCGGGGAGTTGGAATAATTAGGAATGTCAACAATCCCATTAAATTTAAATTTTTGAATACCTTAGAGACAGTGTACTCCCATCATCCAGATGAGGGGTTTATGGTCTATAGAGACTAAACAACCTCCCCTAAATCATCCAGTTAGGTAAGGGCAGAATACAAAGGCATCAGGTCATCCAGGGGCAAACCTTAATTGATACCAATTTTAGGGTCTCTATTAATCAAGGTTCTGTTTAGCATTGCCAAAAAATAGTACAGACTGGATGGCTTAAATAATAGAAATTTATTTCTCATAGTTCTAGAGGCTGGAAGTCCAAGATCAAAGTGTTGTAGGTTTGGTCTCTCCTGAGGCCTTTCTCATTGGCTTACTAAGAGCCATCTTCTTGGTTGAACTAACATAACCTCTTTCTGGGGCGCCTGGGTGGCTCAGTGAGTTAAGCCGCTGCCTTCGGCTCAGGTCATGATCTCAGAGTCCTGGGATCGAGTCCCGCATCGGGCTCTCTGCTCAGCAGAGAGCCTGCTTCCCTCTCTCTCTCTGCCTGCCTCTCTATCTACTTGTGATTTCTCTCTGTCAAATAAATAAATAAAACCTTTAAAAAAAAACAAAAACAACACACATAGCCTCTTTCTCTGTGTAGACTCATCCTTAGTCTCTTCCTCTTCATATAAGGACACTAGTCCTATAAGTGCCCCATCCAAACGAACTCCTTTAATCTTAATGACCACTCTAAAGGTCCTGTCTCCATGTACTGTCAGAGGTTAGAATGTCCTTGTGGGGGACACAATGCAGGTTTTAAGATGGTCCAAGTCTGTGCTTTTTGAGGATGTATGTTTGGGTTGTTTTTATATTCTTGAGGCAACCTATACTTTTTACTCTTTCCTAATGAATTTCTCTTTTCTTCAAGTCTCTGTCAGCTTCAGTTCTTATTGGTAGCTATGGTTTCTTCATGTTCCCTGATATGCATTGCAAAAAAGAGAGAGGAAACCAATTGGCCTAACTCTCTCTCAAAGAAAGATGATACCATAGTTCTCTAAGGAGAGAAGAGATTGTCTTTTAAAGTTCAGGTGCCTACTTCTGGTCCATTCAGCTATGACAATGACACTCCTTAAAACACTGCTTTCGTAATAGGGATTAGGGCATATTAATTTGTGGTATTACTCAGATGAAGAGGTAAGCTAGTAGAAACTGGAATTAACATCTGTAGAATAGATATTTTATCCATTTCAGAAGCAAAAGGAGCTCAGTTTCAAAATGGCAGTAAATGTTGTGGCCTTAATGTGAGTCCACATAGCTCTACTGGCTTCCAAATCCAATAAGCTGAGATGAGATTTTAACTTCATTTCTTTTTCCATGCAGAATGAATCTTTTGGCAAACTCAGTCCCATATCTATAAGTTTGGGACCCGTTTGCTTTGAGTATCATCCAGAAGCACACAGCCAGAACCTACTTACTCCTCAGGTTTAATAACCTAACTCATTATGGGACGCCTACATGGCTCAGTTGGTTACGTGTCTGCCTTCGGCCCAGGTCAGGATCCCGGGACTTTGGGATGAAAAAGGCTCTTCTCCCTCTGCCTGCTGCTCTCCCTGCTTATGCAATCTCTCTCTCTGATAAATAAATAAAATCTTAAAAAAAAAAAAAACTTAACTGGTTCAACAGTGTATCCCATGCTAATATAGTTAATAATTTCATAGTAATTCTAAAACATCATTGCCATTGATCCAAAAAGCCTCATTTCTCAGAATCTTCCCAGTTCATGCTGTCATGCCACCATAGTCTCTGTGTTGATTCTCTCTCCGACTGAAATTCTGAATTCTTTAAATGTTGAATTCCACTTGAGTGGGCAACATCCTGGTGACAAAGAACTCTAAACTGCAAGTGTTGAGGGAACTCTCCTTCATCACAATGAATACAAATATTAATGACGGATAGCTCTGCATGGCTTATGGAATGAGCCAGAAGAATCTATGAACTGTGACTTTCCTCCAATAATTAAGTTAGCTCTAATATCAGTCCCTGAATGATCTCTGTATCAAATTTTATGTCAGTAACCTCGATATGAATGAACCCAGTTTAAAACTATACATTTTCTGGAAATAAAATTGACAAGATTCCATTTCTTGTATTCTTACCTGGTTTTGTATATGAAATATAGTACCTTTGGGCCATATGTGAAGGACTGGTAGAAAGTGAAAAGAAGAGAGGGGCAGAGAAGGAGAAGAAGATGGGGAGAGAGAAAAGGAATTTTTTTGAAGAATTTGCTTTTTTAAAAGATGATACTTCAGGTACAAAAAAAGCACAAAGATCTATGGTCACAGCATAACACACCCTCCCCCCCCCAATTTACAGGGCCGCTTTCATAAAATAAAATAAAGCCTGCTTATTTTCCTATTCTAAATCAATTAAGTGTGACTGTAAAGTAACACATGTTTTCAAATGAAACGAATCTGTGTGCATGCACGTGTGTGCTGGAAGTGTGGAGGTGAGCAGTGAGACAGTAAAGGTGGCAAAATCAGCGGAAACTGAATCGTGAAATCCTTATCCAATTTCAGAAGGGAATCGGGAAATCTTTCAGAATCTGTGCTGTCTGGAAACATTTGAATGTCAAAGAAACTACACCATTTCTGTTTGATATTTCCAATTTTCAGTTGCTTCCTCCTCCTCTAAATTTTGTGTTTCATTTTGAGAGCTCTAAGGCTAACAGGTTAACAAAGCTGATTTTGCCATACTTTGATTTTTTGAACAGACAGCAACAATATACAGTTGGTTACCGCTTTTTTTTTTTTTTAACTTTTGTTCTAGTTCCTTGGCAAACTTTAGGGTACACCTTTAATTTTTTTCAAAGATTTTATTTATTTATTTGAGAGAGAAGAGTGTGTGAGAGAATGGTGAGGATCAGAGGGAGAAGCAGACTCCCGGCTAAGTGGGGAGCCTGCTGATTTGACACTGGATCCTGGGACTCTGGAATCATGACCTGCACCGAAGCCAGACTCTTAACCAACTGACCCACCCAGGCACCCTGGTACACCTTTAATTTTAGCTGTTATTTTCAATAGCATCTACTTTTATTTCTTAATCCCAAATTATGTACTCAACACTATACCTTTTCTTGACTTCATCCTCATTTTCTCTTCATCCCTGTATAAAGAATACCTTCCACTTCCCCGTAAGCAATATTGACTACTCTTGCTTACTGTTATTTCCTAAATTGAAATCTTCCTAGTTCAATGTATCACTGAACCATCACGTTAAGAGTTCATTCTTGGATATTCAGAAGAATTTCAGTTTAAGCATCAGTGGTTCCACCTTCTGCATCCTGGTGATTATCCAAAGATAAATGAGATTGGGCAGGTGCACACCTTCTTATCTTTTCTCTCCCTCTGTATATTCTTCTCTATATATTCTTCTTCATGATGAACAGTCGTACATGGATAAATTGGACTTCATTTTTTTTAATAAAAGAAGTTACTGTACTTTTATAAAGGGTTGTCAGTAGATGAAATTTCCTTTTCCTTTTAAAGTATGAATCTTTAAGTAACAGTGCTTTTTATATTATATAAGTAATTTTAACTGAATACTGATTGATTTTACAGTGCACCAGGCATTGTTCTAAGTCCAGCAGTTAACAAAACAGATAAAAATTCTTATTCTCAGGGAATTAATATTCTTCTGGTAGAGAGACAGTGTTAAGTAAGGAAAATGCATAATGTATCCAACTCATGGTGACTGACATCAAAGAGATTAAATTAAAGCAGGAAAAATGTCCATAAGATGGTAGAGTGATAGTCAAAATGTTAGAGAGATTGGGCAGTTACTGAGCATTTTTGTAAACATTTTGTTTTTGAATATATTATTTTATGAAAATAATAGTATATGATTATGGAGTATTTGGAAAATGCAAAAATATGAAGGATAAAAAATCATAAACTACTACCTAGAAATTATAACTTTTATCCTACTGGTTTATTTCCTTCCAGTTATTTTTCAAAGTCTAAGGTTTATACATACAAATGTATGCCTACATTTGTATTTATGCATGTCTATAAACACAGACACTTAAGTGTAAAGGTTTGTTGAAAAGCCAATTCTGTTCACTGTTGGTGGCTCTAGAGTATATCAAGAAAGAACTTGGATTCTAGGACCAAATTGTTCTGGTACAAAACTAAGTTCTCCTACTAACTATTTTTGTGATTTTGGACAAGTTGTATATGTGAGCTGATTAACCAAACATGTAAAATAGAACAGTGATGGCTTCAGGCTTACAGAGTCATAAGGATTCAAGAAGTTTTAAGAACAAACAGGCAAATATGCATATACACAGACTTCTACACCTACCCCAGCAGAGCAAAGCGTACGAACTGTGCAAATTCTACTTGGTTTTGAGATCGTTTTTGCTTCCAGGTTCACAGCTGCTTCATCGGAATTTGCTTTTGCCAGATTTTATAGACCTGGGTAAATTAAAGTAACTTTGAATGAAGATCTCTTGTGAAGATCTAAAGACTCATATACCTTTCAGGCTCTTCTGTTTCTGGAATCGGTAGTTCTTTTCTATGGGAGGGAGGGGATCCCTCCAACAGTTACTCTTTCTCATTTTTATTTCTATGTGAGTGGCAAAGAAACCATCTAAAACATCAACTCTTCTTTGATGTGATAAATATCACATTAGAAGTTGAAATAGTTAAACATTCATGAGTTGTTTGGCGATGGCAAAGCAGGATTCTTCTCAGTCCTGCGTAAGAGGTATGACAAATTAAAGATCCACACTTGGATGTACAGATCACTATTGACCTATTTTCCTTTGATGCTTTTGTCTGTTTCTGGAATCAGTCTTTATAACTGATACCCTAAATATCAAGAAACTTGGTCTTTCAGAAGGAACAAAACAAATTTTGATAGAAACAGAAAAGGTAATAATAATTCTCCCCCCATTTTAATTATATAATTTATTCAGGTTGTGTTTTAAAATTAAATATTGTGGTAAAATTAGGATAATAAAAATGATAAATTTCTGTTCCATAAGAGTATGAAGAACTCCTTTTATTCATGTATATTTCTATGTATAACCTAGAAATTTATCTGTAAGTTATTAATATGTATTTGGTATTTGGTGGAAAAATTAATGTTAAAATATGAATGAGTGAGTGGGTTATTCCTGGCTACAACACTTAAAGTAACAAAACTACAGGAACTTTAGTATTCCTTCCCCATTCTCTATGGGCCCAAGCACTGTGATAAACATTTTGAGGGTACAGAGTAAGACATGTTTTTATGTTCAAGTTGTGTATGGTTTAGTTTTTGAATAGTGAAAGAGGAGACAAGATAGATGTGCATGGACAATGAGAGAAAAATTCAGCAGCAGAGTTATCATCATAGGCCACAGGCTAGTGGAAACATGGAGTATTTTAAGCCAAGGGGGATATTATCTCCAAAACAACCAACAAAACCCCACGTGTATAGGGTCAGATGTTCAAAGTTTACTTTTAAATTTCTCGTACATGCTTGGGGTAAAAAGAAAATGAAGTCTCCAGTGGTGGGGAGGGGAAGAGTTCATCCTCAGATGTACACAATCATGTACCCAAAATGCAAAGGGTATCATCATATTAAGGATGATAAAGAGTATACATTCTTAGGGCACCTGGACATTTAGTGGGTTGGTCCTCTGCCTTTGGATCAGGTCATGATCTCAGGGTCCTGGGATCAAGCCCTGCATCGGGCTCTCTGCTCAGCGGGGAGCCTCCCTCCCCTTCTCTCTCTGCCTGCCTCTCTGCCTACATGTGATCTCTCTTTCTCTGTCAAAAAAAAAAAAAAAAAAAAGAGTATGCAGCCTGGAAGAAAGACTTTATAGAGGCTGCTTGACTTTGAGGTAATTGGATTCAAACACCACTTTGTATCTAAAGAGCATGTATTTGATTACTAAATGATAATATGTCATTACAGGTACATGAATGGAAGAGTGTGAGACCATTATAACAGCTCCGTGGGCATCCTGACATTGACCTCCACTCACTCCTTATGCCACCCTTTATAAAATTACACTTTAAGTCACAGTTCCCCAAACAGATCCAGCCTCTGTGCTTATTAATAAGAGGTGTATTAAAAATTGAAAAGACAGGGGAAGGGAAAAAGAAGACATGGGAAAAAGTAGTCCCATGACAGATTAGAGGAACTTTAAATTCTACATTAAATATCTGATCATGCCCTTTCAGCATCTCTTACCTAAATGTTTCACACTTCTCCTGAACAAGCAACATTCTTTTCATAACTGCTGGCCAACTTGACACCCTTACTCTCCAGTTTGCTAGGATTTTCAGAGATTAGAAATTAATTGGCAAGAACATTCTCTAACACATCACACTTGGCTCCTCTACTCTTCTCCCTCGTCTACCCACTGTGATAATCTCTCAGATAAAAATAAGCATGAACTCCTACCTTAAGAATATCTAATAAAAATGGTGTTATTTTTTAAAGCTGGTACCTAAGGAGAAACAGTTCTAGAAACAGGTTGGTTGTTTCCCAAATGGTTTTCTACTGTAGAATTAGTCATCATATCTCAGAAATTACATGAATATTCTCTCAAAGCCCACTTCTATTTAGCAGCAAGCTTACAGCTGTTTATGTACTTAGCCTTGTAAACCCTAGTTGCTGCCTCCTTGAGGATCTCAAAACTATGCAAAAATGGCATTGCTTGCTGAAGCTGCAGACTGTGCTCTTCAATTATGAGAACACTGACATCATTTTAGAGTTTGAAGACAGGCCCCTTTGCCTATTTTTTATTCCTAATGATTTTCCTACACTGGTGAATCCTTTTGAGGAAATCACATGTATCCTAATCTTCTGTATCCTGGACTTCAAGTGAACATATATCTGACTTGAGATATCTGTAATGTCATAACCACTATGATCTTTAATCACTGTGATCTTTAGTGTTAAATTTTTTAAAAATGCACTCACTTGCAGACTGCAGCCCTTTTTAGGTGAAGCTTGGCCTACATCCACATTTTCCAAAGCGTCGTCCCTGGAATTCTATTAACTTTAAGAAAATTAACAAGGAGGTTAATGACCAAATGAGGAATGAATTTATTCTTAGTATTTATGGTTTCATAATCACTTCTGAAGTGAGGCGAATATTAACTAAAATTAGCATATTGAAGGCACAAATAAGTTTTACCAAGCTCTGGCCAAACTGGTTTCAAACAGACTTGTTTTCAGTGTACACTAACATACTAGAAAAGAATGCCACAAAAAATGCTTTGAGAAATTTCAACCAAAGAGTGGGTCATTCAAACTATGTAATCTATCGTGTTTAACTGTTAGTCTAGCTGTGAGAATCTGGTCTTATTTCCACTTTGGATGATAGAGTAGACGTCCTACAATCGCATGTTAGAATGCTCCTGACAGTTAAACTCAAATTAGTATAGTGGATTGTTTCCGGAAATTACAGAAGTTGATGTAACGGATTACCCCCAGCCTAAATGACTATTAAATTATGACATTATGACATCTAACATGTTGAACAGTATTTTTACACAATTATTTTAGGCTGACCTTAAAGAACTACTTTGAAAAAAAGAAGAAAAAAAAAAGAAAAACCTAATGCAAGTGACAAGATTCAGGCTGAGCTAAGAGAGAGAAAGAATTACTCAGACTCCTGATTAAATGTGTACATTGACTAATATTTGCTTGTTTTTAATGTAATCAAAACTAGTAAGGATGTGGAAGTAAAGGATTAGAAGAGAATGCAATAGAATAACAGATGACTAATGCTATATCCCAAATATTTTGTGCCGGGCATTGTTCTCAGTGTTTTCCACATAATAACATTTGGCAGTAGATGCTCTCGCAGTTTGGGCATCTGGGAAGAGCAGATAAACAAGTAGTAGCTAACGTTAGACACGAGATCACTGAAAGTTGAGTGCCTGGAGAAACCAGCAAGAATGATGCCTCTTAGCTCCTAGAATCCAGAACAGCTCAGACTGTAAATACCAAGAACTTCTGAATGGGCTACACTGGTAGAGCTTAAACAGGATTAACCGAACATCTTTTAAGGAGAACCCTCCAAATCATCCAAAAACTCAGGCACAATTCCCAGTTTCCCTTGATTCTTCCTCCACCCTTTTTTCCTTAAAACCAGTTTGTTGCTTTGTCCCTCACTTCTACCCCCAAAACATGCCAGATCATTTCAGCTCTTCCTGGTTAATATGATTCCTGATTGGTTTTTCTGTTTCTATTCTTAATCCTTATATTACATCCCTTCGAAGAATTTTGGAGAAGTATCACTGGGTAAACGTATGGGTCTTGTTCTCTGAACTTCTTTGATTTGACCTTTCACTCCTTCTGTGAGCATCTCCCCTGGCAATTCCATCCTGCCTGGCTTTGTTCCCTAGTAATTCTGTCTTGCTTAATCATGTTCCTGCCTCTCTGGTCTCTTTACCCAGGTACAGTTAGTCTCGCAAACATACATTTTCTCAAGCTGTTTAATGCATTTAAAGTATTTTTTTTTAATACCTGCCTAAATCCTATTTACCCTACAAAACTTTTCTTACATAGTACTGATACTTTTAACTTAAAATTATATAACTTTTGATACACAGGATTTATATGAAAAGAACACTTAAGATGTGATACATATATGAATAAATGAATTAACTGACAAATTTTAAAAAGACTGAACAAAAAAGTAAATACAATGAAGATGTTGGGGAGAAACAGAGAAGAAAGCTAAAAATAACTAAGTTTCTCTGGCAGGTGCATTAGTTTCATATTGCTACTGGAGCTAATTACCACAAATTAATTTAGTAGCTTAAAATGACACAGAGTTATATTCTTAAAGTTTTAGGAGTCCGGAGTTTAAAATAAGACTCACTGGGTTAAATTAAGCTATCAGTAGTACGGATTCCTTTTTGAGTCTCTTGGGAAGAATTTGTTTTCTTGGCTCTTCTAGCTTCTAATGTCGACCTGGATTACTTCCTCCCTCAAAGCTAGTGGTACAGCACCTTCTCTTGTTGGTCCTCTGACCTCTGCTTCCCACATGCCTTCTCTTCCTCTAACTCTGAGGCTTCTTGCTCTTTCTCAGAAGGCCCCTGGGTAATTGTACTGGGCTCACTTACTTAATCCAGGATACTCCTCTTATCTCAAGATCTTTAACTCAGTCACAGGCTTCAGGGATTAGGGTGTGGACCTCTTTGGGAAGGGAGTATTATTCTGCCTCTCAGAGAGGAGAACTAGAAATGTCAATATGAACATGTCACAGTTTATGCATATATAATCATATTCTTCCCTGTCTGGTCTCCAAAATTCTGCTTACCCTTTTACCCTTCGTCCTAATATCTACTTTTGTTCTCAAACTGTTTAATGCATTTGAAGTTTGGTATTTTTTTTTAACTTGTCTAAATCCTATTTATTCTTCCAAACTTTCCAAATGTGATATCGTTATTTTTAACTTAAAATTAATTAAAATTATGTAACATCTGATACAGGGAAAGTAATGGAAAGGGTATTTAAGCTATGACACATATATGTACTTACATGTATATGTTCGTGTATGTGTGTCATTTCCTCACTTTTTGTGCTGAGAGAATCTGGAAGGAAGGATACCCAGTGGCAGCAAGCAAAAGTCCCCAGTTCTTGGTTTTATTTTATCTTATTTTTATCTGATTTTTTCAATGTTGCAAGACTCATCGTTCATGCACCACACCCAGTGCTCCATGTAATACATGCCCTCGCCAATACCCACCACCAGGCTTACCCAACCCTCCCACCCTCCTCCCCTCCAAAACCCTCAGTTTGTTTCTCAGAGTACACAGTCTCTCATGGTTTGTTTCCCCTTCCAATTTCCCCCAACTCACTTCTTCTCTCCAACTCCCAATGTCCTCTGTGTTATTCCCTATGCCCCACAAATAAGTGAAACCATATGAGAATTGACTTTCTCTGCTTGACTTATTTCACTCAGCATAATCTCCTCCAGTTCCATCCATGTTGACACAAAAGTTGGGTATTCATCCTTTCTGATGGAGGCATAATACCCCATAGTATATATCTTCTTTAAAGAAGACCACATCTTCTTTATCCATTTATCAATTGAAGGGCATCTTGGCTCTTTCCACAGTTTGGCGACTGTGGCCATTGCTGCTATGAACATTGGGGTGCATATGGCCCTTCTTTTCACTACATCTGTATCTCTAGGGTAAATACCCAGTAGTGCAATTCAGGGTCATAGGGTAGCTCTATTTTTAATTTCTTAAGGAATCTCCACACTGTTTTCCGAAATGGTTGCACCAACTTGCATTCCCACCAACAGAGTAAGACGGTTCCCATTTCTCCACATCCTCCCCAACACCTGTTTACAGTCTTGTTAATTTTGGCCATTCTAACTGTTGTAAGGTGGTATCACAATGTGGTTTTGATTTGAATTTCCCTGATGGCTAATGATGATGAACATTTTTTCATGTGTGTGTTAGCCATCTGTATGTCTTCTTAACTAGAAGTCCTAGCAACAGCAATCCGACAAAAAGAAATAAAAGGTATTCAAATTGGCAAAGAAGAAGTCAGACTCTCTCTCTTCACCGAAGACATAATACTTTATATGGAAAACCCAAATGACTCTTCCCCAAATTACTAGAACTCATACAGCAATTCAGTAATGTGGCAGGATACAAAATCAATGTACAGAAATCAGTTTCTTTCTTTTACTCTAACAATGAAAATATAGAAAGGGAAATTAGAGAAATGATTCCATTTGCTTTATTACCAAGAACCTTAAGATACTTAGGAATAAACCTAACCACATAGGTAAATGATCTATACTCGAGGAACTACAGAGCACTCATAAAAGAAATTGAAGAAGACACAAAAAGATAGAAGACCATTCCATGCACATGGATTGGAAGAATAAACATTGTCAAAATGTATATAATGCCTAGAGCAATCTGTACATTCAATGCCATCCTGATCAAAATTTTACTGGCATTTTTCAAGGAGCTGGAACAAACAATCCTAAAATTTGTGTGGAACCAGAAGAGACCCCGAATTGCTAAGGAAATGTTTAAAAAGAAAAAACAAAGTTGGGGGCATCACTTTGCCTGATTTCAAGCTTTACTACAAAGCTGTGATCATCAAGACAGCATGGTACTGGCACAAAAACAGACACATAGACCAGTGGAACAGAGTAGGGAGCCCAGATATGGACCCGCAACTCTATGGTCAACTAATTTTCGACAAAGCAGGAAAAAATGTACAGTGGAAAAAAGATAGTCTCTTCAATAAGTGGTGCTGGGAAAATTGGACAGCTATGTATAGAAGAATTAAACTTGACAGTTCTTGGTTTTAAATACCACCCTTCAGTGAAAGAAACAGAGCTCCTTTAGAAATGATTAGACTAGAGCAGGGAAAACACATGCTAAACCTTGAACAATTTCCTGTGCTAGAAAGTAAGAATATACTCCAAAGAACATTTGAAAAGATGTAAAAATGACACAGACCAAATATGAGATCATTTTAGCATTAAGATAAATGATAATAATATATTTAACCTACTGAATAAAATAGGAATTGTGACTCCAGGTTTACTTAAGTATGAATAAATATATATACATAAATTGGGGGTAAGACAAGGCTCTTTTTTACATTATAATGCAAAATTATTTCTGCAGAAGGGATGAAGGAGACAGGTCAATTTTAGCAAATCATCATATTGCTAGTCAATTCAAGTGTAATTTTCAATAAAGGCTAAGGCCGGTGGGAGAAAATTTGATAAAGAATATAATTTGTCATTATTTGATGTTATTTTTGCATAGAACACTAATCAATTACAAAGGAAAGATGGTGGCTTGATTGTATGGAGAAACCTGGTAGATACCAATATGACCAAGCGATCTACAGTTGTGCCACACTGGTGCAACAAGTTGACACCTTGAGCCTGATGATTCAATGTTCTGGAAAGAATGCATTTTTGTGGTATTTTTGCCAGGAATTTCTTATAAGAAAGCACCAGACAGATTCAGGTTGAAGTTCATGTTATAGAATATAAGGGCTATATTATTTAAAATTCAAAGATTTGAGAGATATTCCAGATTGGAAGGTTTCCACAGGACAAATATGTATGTATTCCTGGAAACTATCCTTGGCCCACAAGGAAAAAGAAACATTGTTGAGGTAATTAGTAAAATTTTAAACAGATCCGTGGATTGTATAAGAATATTGTATCAATGCTGATTTCCTGAGTTAGAGTATTGTTTGTCCTTATGTAGAAATGTGGCTGATATGTTTTGGAGAGGAGGTGATGCACTTAAATATTTAGGGATGATGAGGAACCATGACAGTAGTTCTCAGAAAGCTTTTTAGAATTCTTGTACTAATTAGTGTTGGGAACAAATAAGAGAGAGAAGATGGAAAATGGTGAATTGGTCCAAAGTGGTAATGATGAAGGTGATCAGAGTCAAATATGATACCTTCTAGTTCTTTTTTCCATGTCTCTTAACCTTTCTTTTATTATATCTCCTTTCCTTTTGGTCCTACATTCTATGTAATTTGTTTAAATCCAATACCTTAGCTCTCTCTTTAACTGTATACAGTCTACTGTATAACTTCACTGAGTTTTATATTTTAATAATTATTATTTTATCTCTACAATTTCTTAATGAATTTCTTAAATCTATGACTACTCTTTGCTTGTTCATCTTTCTGAGTCTGTATTTTATTTTTGAAATATTTTGTTCTTAGTTACTTTATGTTTTTTATGTTATTCCAGTATCCAAAATCCTTAAGGATCTAAACCTGTTTTTATTTGTCCTGATTTTCATTAGAGGTTTATTTCCTTGTTTCTTTGGGTGATCTTTATTGTGTCTTGTATTTGTGAGATCTTAATTTGTGGAGTACCATGGGTGCTTAAACCAGGGATGCATCTGTGTTTTCTTTTACTGGGACCCATGGGCTATATTTTCCTACAGCCACTTTTCCCTAATTTAACTGCCCAAGCTTACTGTAGAAATTGTAATTTCAGCTCCTCACTTTGAAGTGGCCAAAGATCTAATCTCTTGGACAATACAGGCTTTCACATTCTTACCACTCACTATTTCTGTACTGGTTCCAGATCATGATTATTTCTTTGTTTGGTTGTTGTTCGTTTTTTTGTTTTTGTTTTTGTTTTGTTTTGTTTTGTTTTGCTATTTTTTGACCCTTAGAAAGTTTTATTACTTCCTATGAAGTGAGAGATATATTCAAATATGTTTAAGCAGAATCACATTAATACTCTAGCAGAAGAACCCTGAAAGTGTTGTCTTTCATTATGCAAAAAGAAGAATATTTTATGTATTTTGTTACTCTTCCTGAAATGGCTATAAATCTCTTATAAATAACACCAATGTTATATATGCTGTTGTCTTAATGTTAACACTCTTCCCCACACAAAACAGTTGAAATGAACTGAACTACAAATGAATTAATGAAGGTTTATTTGAAATCTCTTCACAATAGCTTTTAACATATCTAATAGTAGCTAAAATTTACTAAGTATTTAAATGTGACAAACAATGTTCCAGGTAGATGGCATGTAATATCTCAGTTAAGCCTTTGTAATATGTGTATGACTAGGTACTAACCATTTTCCCATTTTATGGATGAGGAAACCCTGAGAGAGCTAAATAAATTGCTTAACACTAACCCTTGTAAGTGGTCCCAAAATGGCTAATTTTTCGGTCTATTTGTCCTGGAGCCACTTGAAGGCACTGATGATGACCCCCATTTATAGAATGCCAGCACCTACACAAAGATGTATTATGTAAACATAAATAAATGGATAACTACATAAATATGAACATGAACATACATACCCAGTACACACACCTTTCTATGTAGCCTTCCTTCTTAAGTTATTCTAGTAGGATTCTGTTCTGTGGATTTCACTCAAATGGAGTAGTTTTGAGCATTCTGTATCCTGTTAGCACTTGCAGGAAATATTGGGGGAACATTATGTACTTGAGAAAAGCTATCACCTTTGAGGCAAACTTAGACCTGTACCTGTCTTCTGATGGCAGAATTCAGTGCTTAGAGGGAAGGCCCCCAGAATTTCTTCCTAGGCAATGAATCCTTTGGACAACTTTGTTTGATATGTCAAAATAATTTATAAACTGGAATTTTTTTTTTCTATCGCCATAACAATATGATCAGGTCAATTTCAGAACAATATTAGCAGCTACTCCACATAACTTTTTTTCTCGCTCTTAATTTTTTTAAAAATTTATTTATTTGACAGACAAAGATCACAAGTAGGCAGAGAGGCAGGCAGAGAGAGAGAGAGGAGGTAGCAGGCTCCCTGCCGAGCAGAGAGCTCAGTGCAGAGCTTGATCCCAGGACCCCAGGATCATAACCTGAGCCTAAGGCAGGGGCTTTAACCTACTGAGCCACTCGGGTGCCCCTCTCTCTGTTTATTAGGGAAAAAAAAGCTTAGAACCAAATGGTACAGCACTGACTAAGAACATGTGTTGAGACTACCCGGGCTTAAAATCTTAGCTCTACCACTTCTGTTTTTGAGTTAACTTACACTCTTGGTGCCTCAGTTTCCTCATGAATATGATAAGATTCTTAGAAGAATCTTAGAAGGATTTTATGAATTTTAAAGGTCAGTAAATATAACTGAAGGAAGGAAGTAAAGAAGGAAGGAAAGAAGGGAGGGAAGGAAGGACTCCAAGATCTGATACATAATTATTACACTGTATATAGTTTTTATTTTAGTTTTCTATCTTTAGCCAACCTGACCTGTTCGTTTTCAAATGGGTACTCTTTGCAAATTGATACCTATAAATACCCTTCTTTAGAGACCTTATAAACTTTGATTAACATTTGAAAAGAGTTTTCTGATTCCTATGAAAAGTCTTACTTTACAATTATGAATATGTATTAGGTACCACATGTTTGCTAATTTTGTCTAAAAGTTGAATATCTCAAGTTATATTTTATAGTCCTTTATCTTCTCATTATGCATACTGAAAAGGTATTATTTTCTTCTTGAATAAAAGGCTCTGAGGAATATTGAAATTCTAATTTTGTATGTATGCTGCAAAATCCTAGAATTTAAAAGAGGTTTATAATAAACTTAATGTATTTTGAAATATTATAATTAAATGGCACTGTACACCTCTGCTGCCTAACTCAAGAAGTATGTACTGAGCTGTCTTAGGAAGTTCAGTATATGTATAATAGTCTGAATCGAGAAGTAACACTTGGAAGCAGATATAAGGGTGTGTGCTTTGGTGAGGGCTGTGAAGTGTGTAAACCTGGCAATTCAGAGACCTGTACCCCTGGGGATAAAAATATATTATATGTTTATAAAAAATAAAAAATTTTAAAAAAAGCAGATATAAAAGTTAAGAAGGGAAAAAAGAGGACAATTAATAAGAAACCACTCACTGTTTCTTACTTTAAGATAATTTTGTCTTTTATAAGCGTCTTCTAAGTGTTAGAAACCATAGCATATAATTTTGCGGTTGGCAGACAATCGTGTACCAAACTCCTGGAATATCACCAGAAGTGTCTGTCAAGTTTTTTCACTGAAACTTTACAGAAATATGGACTCAAATTAGACCTCAAGCATTTCTTTTATATTGGATGAATGTTACGGTCTCAGTAATTCAATAAAGGATTACTTTTGTACAATGTTGCGTACAGTATAAATTATAGTGAGAGAGATTAGACCCAGAGAGGTAAGAGACACATTTAGGAGGCGATTACCATGAGGTAAAAGAGGCACTGATGTGAAAAGATGGAGACCCAAAGCCTACTGCAAAACCCCTTTTATCTTGAATTTTGTGGGAATTGACATTATGTTAGAGAGAAAGTGAAAGAGAGAGAGAGAAAAACTAAGTAACTGAAAAGATTATAGTGACTTATAATTATTCCTTAAGCTTCAAAATGACTTGATTTGGGGAGGTATTTGGGCCTGAGCTCAAGCTGGGTGTGTGTGACTCATTAGCTGAGTGACAATGGATAATGACATTCCCTCCAACATAACATGGGAGTAATGATACTCATCCTAATGGATGATTATACAGTTCGAAGCATGTGAAAGCACTTTGTGAACTCTTAAACTACACAGGTGAAATGAAGGAACCCAGTATTCATAGCTACCTCTTCTGAATCGTGAAAATTTGCCTCAGAAGGAGGCTGAAAGTCCATGAATCTTGTTTTCTTGACTACTTTCTCCCTTTAGTTATTTCATTAGGATTAATTCCTGGGACCGAAATCATCTGTTAAAGATAAACATCATCATATTCTTACTATATCTTGCTGTTTTATTTCCCCAGTGATTAAGCCAGTTGTTGAAGCTAGAAGTGGCTTATAATTTTACCAGTTTCTCAGCTACCTCATCAAACCTGGGCTTTAGTGTTTATGTTTTTCTGATTTTTATGACTATCAGAGTCACCGGTGTCTTTTTAATTTATATGCTTTTGGTGAATAATATTTACAATATTTAAAACTCTGTGCACTTTCTTCCCTTTGAATATTCTGTCTGATTAATACTCATCTTTTATTTACTAATATCTTGATCTTATTCATAGACACTAATAAAACATCTACTAAGTGAATTATTTGCATTGTTTTATTAATTATTAAAATCTCTCATATTTGATAATTAATATTTTCTCCATTAACAGAAGACTTACATTGATAAGATAATTAATAAAAATAAATATTTTCCCAATCACATTTAATATTAATATCTTCCTACTCCATTTTCTTTTTAATCTGTTTTTTTACTTTTATGTATATTTAATATAACTATATATATAGTTTTATATATTGTATATATGATTTTCCTTTGTAATTTTTTGTCTTCTGTTTCAAAGTTGAATACAATTCTTCACAGAGCTAGTACATATCCATTTCTCCTTTCACCTGAGGTTTTTTTTTTTTTTGGAAGATTATATTTTATCAATATTTGTCTTTTTAAATCATCTGGAGTTTATTTGGAAATGTGGTAGGAAAAGTATGGTTCTGGACTGCCTGAGCACCCCTCATTGATCTCTTACCTTCCTCAGCTTCCATGACTTGCTCTTTCCTGGTTCTCTTTCTCCTAATCTGACTCCCTCCCTTTTTCCCTTGCTCTCCCCATCCTTCATTCCTTCCTTGTCTCCTCTTCCTGCATAAATAAATATAAGTCGTTACCTTGCATCATTTTTCAACTTTTCTCCCCATGTTATGTTTCTGAAGGACTCATCTCCTCACACTTCAGGGCACCTTTTTCAATTTTTTTTTTTTAAATAATTGAAATGCAAGTACAAGACATGGTCCTGAATGTTCCATGTATATTATTATGTGTCATCTTTAAAACAATTTGATAGGTTGTTCATGGCAGTGCTTTTACACATAAAATGGTAACTCTAGAATCTAAGTGATTTGTTCTGTAACATAAGGCTAGTAGATGGTGATGCCTAGAAAGATGCCCTGTGTTTGTTAAACTTTAAAGCCTTATCTTAATTTTAATGTTGTATTGCCTCAGCCACCTAGTCTCTCCATTACTCTCAAACTCTGGTTATTCTCTATCTCTTCTCTTCTTTTTCTTTTTTTTTTTTTAATCTCTTTATCTTTTTCTCAGCAGTGTCTCTCAATCCATCCCTTCCCTCTCATTTCTCGTTACATAAATTCCTCTAACAGTTCACTGTATCTTTAACTAATGCATAGACGACTCTTTACCAACCACCATCCTTCATGTGTATATATATATCGAGAGAGAGAAAGTGGAGGCAGGGGAGAGGGAGATAGAGAAAGAAAGAGAGAATATAGAATATTCTAATATTCTTGGTATGATATTTGACCATTACTAATAGCCAGATTTTCCAGTACCTCAACATTCATTCCCTTCAGGAATATCTTGTGCCTTTGTTAAATTAACTTCTTACCCTTTGTTCCTGCTGCAAAATTCTCCATCTGTACCAATTGCTAATAATATATAACTAGCTCTAGCTTGGTGGATCCTACATTTCTGAGAATGCACTTTTGTCCTCCCAGACTGCCTGCTTGCCTTCCTGCCTTCCTGCCTTCCTGCCTTCCTGCCTTCCTTCCTTCCTTCCTTCCTTCCTTCCTTCTTCCTTTTTGATGCTATTAAAGATCACTCTTTCAGGTCTTCTGTTGTGGAGGCTAATCTGTCTTTGCCAACAGTGGCATGAAAGTGGACAACAGAGAACTCTAGTTTGTTTGGTCCCTATTCGGTCAAATTCTAGATTGTTTTATAGTCCATAGGGGTCAAATTTAGCCGTTTCTGGTAGTCTGTTTTTGCCATGAGTCTACTCTTCTTATTTTTAAGACTTTGAATTCAGGGAAGCTTCTGGATGGAAAGACCCATGAATATACCCAGGCCCACATTTTTCCTGCTTCTGAGTTATCTATCTGCTTTTGTAATTATAAGCCCAATGTCTCTGCATGGACTTTGTAAGAACCTGAGCTTTTTAGTCAAGAAAATTATAATACTTAAACTGTAGTTAAGCACATGGAAGTGCTTAAAAAAATGATATTGAGCAGGGTTCTGGCTGGGTCTTCATAACACACTAGCTGTGAGGCCTGTAGGAGTTCTAAGGCTTGATCACACAGAACTTCTGTGTCCTCAGCCATGTGGTACAGCATTACATTTGCTCACCTGTGAACTTCATACAGTGATTCTGAGTAAGAAAAACATTCATTATGTGTATGATGTTGTTCAACTGAGGAGAAAAAAAGTTCTTTGTGATATGACTGTGTTCATTACAAAGAATGGACAGTTTCCCTTTGACGGTTTCAGAGGTAAAACTAGACAGAGGGAAATAGTAGGTTTAGAAAGAGATTCCTTGGTCATATAGAGGTAATAGACCCTCTACATTTATTGTCGGGGCTGATAAAAATTCAGTCAGACTTCCATTTCACAGATTCTAAATCAGAATTTTGAGAAGTAGGTACTGAGAATATTCTTATTAACTGCCTTTTTCCCTGTCCCTAACACACACACACACACAAACACACACAATACACACACTCATAGGCAATCATTTTTGCACATGCTGCAGTTTAAGAATGAATGATAGAGGCAAAAAAAGTAGAAAATTAAAGGATGAGTTTTGGAAATATCTACATTTATAGGAGAGGAAAATGAAGAGTAGATGAAAAATATAAAATCAAGTAAAAACAAAATTAAGACATATAAACAATAAAAAAGTGTCATTTTAAACAGAGGAGAAAAATTTCAACTAAAGAATACACATACCACATTGCTGTGTTATGCTCTAATAATCAGGTCTCTCTAGAACAACAACAAAAACAAAATGATATAGATATAGATCTATATATATAGATATATATTTTAATACTTTATGCACTTGGCACATTTTTTTTTTGCACTTGGCACATTTGATTTTATTTTTGAATTTTCTTCAATTCCACATTACATTTGTGCCTACCAAGATAATCACCCCCTCAAATGCATATTAATTAAGGCATCCTGGTTATTTATGAGTTAACTGTTTTCGTCCATCTTGTTATATTAAAAAGTTATGCTCAACATTTCTTCTTTTAAAAGGTAATTTAGCTGGCTTTTCTTACAGTTGCCACCCAGGCTAAAGTATTGGTGTATATTGGCTGATGGAGTTATGGAGGCTGAGAAGTCCCATGACCTGTGATATGCAAGCTGGAGACACTGGAAGGTAGTATAGGTCAAAGGCATGAAGGCCAAAGAAGGGACAGGAGGTGTAGATTCCCCTGAGAACTAAGAGCAGAGTACAGGGGAAGACTGATGTCTCTGGTAAGCAGTCAGGTGGAGAACCAGCAAATCCTTCCTTCCTCCATCTTTTTTTTTTTTCTATTCAGGCCTTCAGTACATTGGATATTGCTTATCCACATAGGCGAAGACAATCCACTCTACTTAGTCCAGTGATTCAAATGCTAATGTGTTCCAGAAACAAGCTCACAGAAGTAATATTTAACCAAATATCTGGGCATGCTGTGATCCAGCCAAGCTGACACATAAAATTAACTCTCTTAATTGGTAAATAAATAACAAAAACAACAAAAGACATCAAAAAGATAATAGGTTTAGAAATTAGGAGACTACTGGGGATGTCCAGAAGAAAACTCTAGTCTTATTTGCAAAACAAGTCAGGTTAGAGCTATAGGGAACAAGTGTGAGGGGCAGAGGTCTGGAAGTTGAAGACTAAAACAAGATGTTTAAAAATGTGAAGAAATAATGATAGAGATTTTAGTTCTGTGGTTAATATGAAGAAATGTCCTTGGCAAGATTTGGATTGCATGATTTCAGATGTACCTTCTAATTCTAAAAAGCAATGGATGATGGGGCAACTGGGTACATATGACTTTCTAAGATTCATCCAGACTTCCTTGTCCTACCTCTTTCTGGCTCTGATCCCACACACCTCATTTCATGCCTGTCTGAGTCCATGCTTTTTCTTGCTTAGATCCTACACAATCTTCATCTTGACCATCCTTCAGGTATCTACCACAGCACCAAACACAGCCCTGTGTATGTTATAACACTCCACGAAGGCCAGGTTGAATCCTTTCCCTGGTATTTCCTTCCCTAACGAATCATAAAACCATCCCCCCTGCAACATTCTCTCTTTGGGGAAGGAAAAGAGGGAGTGAGACAAAAAGAAGAAATCAGTATCTAAAGGCAGAGGAGACAGGTCAAGAACTCAAGGTTATCTGGCATAATACAATGAAGAGTCCCATGTTCCACCCCACAGTGGATGGGGACCCTTGACCTTGTCTAGATTCCATCTTTTTAACAGTTTTAATGGATACATATTAATTGGAATTAAATTCTGTCAATTCAGTTGACATTTGTTGCCTTAATGATCAGAAGGCCTTCAATATTAAAAAGCAAATGTAAGACTGAATGTTTTTGATATGCTAGCAAATATTTCAGTCTCAGTTTTCTCTTTTCATATCAATATTTCAGAATTGCTATTGCCATAAAAAGATCTTTTTGAAACTGCAAACAAATAATTGGTTAAAGCATATACTGCTAACTTTTCTAATGCTTTGGTAAAAATATAAGGGATTATCTTTACATTTAGATAAAATCTTTTTGATTTTGACCTGAAAATACAGTGAATTTACCTTTAAAGTGATCTACTAACAATATACTCTTGATCTATAAAAGCATTTTAACATTTATTTAAGTGACCTTTCTAAATAATGGAATGTTTTGACCAACTTGATAAAGATGGCTGATTCAGCTTTTAGAATACCAAAGATTAATTTTAACTGTCAAAATTTTACTAGTTCATTGATAACGGATCTTTTGTAAGTCACCTGCTTTGGTGGTTTTATTGTTTGTGTTTATTTGTTTTGCCAAACCACTTGCTCAGTCTACTGTTTTTAATACTTAGGTAAAATTTTAATACTTTATAATTTGAGTTAAAATATTTTCTACAGCAGCTGATAGATCTTTTCACACACCGCTTGAAAAATTAGCTGAATAAGAATTAGAAAAGTTAGAAAATCAGAGAACTTTTGAGATTATCTGCTTTTGACATTATTATAATTAAGGGGAAATGGGAAATTTCAGGGAAATTATACTGCTTGCTTAGATCATAACAGAGACTAGAACTCAGGCCTTCTGACTCAAAATTGCTTTTTTGGTATGGGGTAGGTCATGTAGTATCCATAAAGTCCATTCTGTAGACATTTTATCATATATTATGTATCTTTACATATTATGCTACTTTTTAAAAGCTGTATTTATGTGGATGGAGTAAGTTATCTTTCTAGATGATTTAGAATTATAAACATTTTGTATATTATAAATAGGTTTAGAAATTTAAAAAATCCATAAAAATTTTATGGAGTTAGAATGTTAATCAGTGATACTTTGGCCAAATAACAAAACTGGTCAAAACTCTAAGTCTCTCCTAAAAAACAGTACTGATTAATGTCTTCAATAATAAAGTCTGGATTGAAGAAAAGTTTTAAATTAATTTCTGTAGATTTTCAGTTTTCTACAGTTGTTGATATCATACATAGTCATCAATAAATAAGCAAGCAGACAGCAAATATTACTTCTCCAGAGCACTTTTCACAGCCTCCTAAGGCTCCTGGGAACAACATCATATTACAGGAAAACTTGTGTGTAATTTGGGGCCAAATTTGCAAACTTAAACTCAACATTAAAATTTAGTGTTTAGCCAGAGAGAGAGAAAGAGAGAGAAACTGTGTGTGTGTGTGTGTGTTCCTCACAACAAAGAGAGAGAGAGAGGGAGGGAGAGGGAGAGATAGAGAATCTTAAGCAGGCTCGGTGCCCAGCGAGGAGCCCAACATGGGCCTCAATCTCTCAATCTCACCTGAGCTAAAATCAAGGGTTGGATGTTTAACTCACAGGGCTACCCACACACCTCTGTGTTGCCCTTTTTTGCAGGTGGGAAGCCAAAGGTTTGGGGGTCGTTTTATTCATCCATAGTCCCACAGTAGCAGAAGCAGGAGCATCATCAGTCCCTTTTTATAATGAGGCTTCCCTCAAATCCTTAGAGAATTCTTTCCCAGCCTCAGATTTCCTTGGTCCTTATCTGTGCCTATCAGCACACTTCTCACACTCCTTTGTAATTGTATGAAACTATGCATTTCCCCCCTTAGACTGTGTAATTCTCAACTACAAGAACCAAATCTTACTGCACGGGTGTCCTCCTTCACCTGACATGGTATCCTCAACTGCGGACCAGGTATCAGTACATGGTTGTGAAGGGGATGATTTGTTTTCCTGTAGCTCTTCTATGTGGACTCTGGATAGTGCAGAGTAAGATTTATTTCCATAATAATATTAATAACATAATGGTATACTATGTCCATGTATTGTGCTTTTATTATGTATGGACACTTGACTGAGCACCTAAAATGGATTATCTTTAAAATGGATTTTCTTGGGTGCCTGGGTAACTTACCTGGTAAAGCAACTGCCTTCGGCTTAGGTCATGATCCCAGAGTACTGGGATCCACTGGGAGCCTGCTTCTCTCTCTGACCTTCTCCTCTCTCATGCTCTGTCTCAAATAAATAAATAAAATCTTTTTAAAAAATGGATTCTTTTATTGATTTCTCACAATGACCCATACAATAGGCATTATTTTAGTATATTTGTTTGGTTAGTTGGCTTTTCTCCCTCCCCTGGGGCTAGAAGACTCCAGTTCTAGAACTTCAAGTTTCTCAATTATCCTCAGTTCATAAGACATTTAGATACAGCTGTTATCATCATGTTACTTACATATAAGGAAACTTGCTTTATGCTGCCTCAAGCTCATCACAAGGACTAAGGAAGTTTCCAGTCCATGCACATTGGATTGTTCAGTTCAATCAATTAACTCAGAAGAAAATACCAAAGATCAGAAACAAAGGGATATAGGCAATTGTCAGACAGACTTGCATCCCAGTCTTGAATGTCTATGACCTCACACAGGATTTGTACTTACTTTGAACATCAATTTCTTCAGTGGTAAAAATGTTAAAATTTTTTTCCTTAGAGGTGTGATAAATTAGATCTAGCATCACAGTGTAGGATTTAGAAATTTATATCCAGTATCATTAAATATCATTTTTAAATCTGTTTCCCTTTTGTACAAAAAATAAAAAAAAGTACTTGGAATTTTTTTTAAAAAATCAATACTCCAGAAGAGCCTAGGTTCCCAAGATTTCCTAACACAATTTTCTTTATCCATAAAAATGGAGCTGAAGTTCTCTGATACAGAAAGAAAAGATCATGAAAGAATGCTACTATGTTTTCTTTAACTTTTGAGAAAAGATGAAGACATAGTTGAAAGAGGTTAAGATTTTTTTTCTCTACTACTTTATGATCTGTGACCCTTTCAGCCTCTCTTACGTTCTCTAGTTCATGGTTTCATTCAGCTAGAAAGTGGTGAAGAAAACTTGTTCTCTTTAATTTTTCTCAATCATTATGAGGATGGGTGAAAAAAGCCCTTGTAAATAAAAGGTGCCATACAACGGTATATATTGTATTACGTAAGAGACATGTGATTAAAATCTGCAGAGCTCAATAAATATGTAGGAAAAGAGTACTCTAAAAATATCTGGTGCAATCCCAAGTGGCAGCTCTTGGCCTTAATCCATTAAGGAAGAGCGTACCTAGAATTGGTGAAGTTCTAGAACATAGGTGAGGTTCGGTGGGGGAAGTCCGGAGCTGATGACCAAGAAAGAATTTTTGAGACATCTTTGGTGCAGAATGGTTGTTCATTAAAGCACGGGGGCAGGACCTGTGGGCAGAAAGAGCTGCTGCTCCAGGGATGTGAGGAGTGATCTATTACATACTTGTAAATTGGGGAGGGGATTAGGGATGATGTAAGACTCTAAGGAATTTTGGAAGCGAGGTTTCTAGGACCTTGAGGGGCTAGCCATTGTCTGGGGAAAGGGTTATTTATTACCAGTAATAAAATCTTTTTTTTTTTAATTAAATTTATTTATTTTCAGCATAACAGTATTCATTATTTTTTCACCACACCCAGTGCTCCATGCAATCCGTGCCCTCTATAATACTCATCACCTGGTACCCCAACCTCCCACCCCCCCGCCACTTCAAACCCCTCAGATTGGAAAATGAAATCTTTTTGTGAGACCCTTTAGATATCTATCAGTGGGCCATATGCTTGGGAATGATTGTCAGCATAATCTTGGAGGTTTAGACATAAAAGTTTCCAAAGGAATTGTTACAGGATCCTGGCTGGGGGTAGGGGGTAGTCAGGCTAAGATTGTCCTTTGCCCTTTGCGCTTAGCAAAGCCTTAAGGTGGGGGTAGTTGAGTCTCTAGAGGAGAGTCACTCTGCCTGGTTTAAGGGCTTGTCAGTAGGTAAGGAAATTTAATAATTTTTCTTCTGCCTCTGTTTCCCACATCAGAATCACACTCCATTCAAGGTTCTGGGCACACTAAATTTGGGGAAAGCCAAGTAGCATAAGTAAAGTTTTACAGCACTCTAGAGGGAGCTTTTGCAGGAAATAAGGAACTCTCAACTAACATATGATCAAGGAGAGAGGGCTTTATGAATTTTCAAAAGATTTCTGTGAGTATAGAGTTACATTTTGGAAGGAATGCTGGGAACAACTGCGAAGAAGTAAAAAGTATATTTCATATGTATGGGCAATGTAAAGCATGACCCAGATCAAGTTTAACAAAAAGTTAATTATTTGTCAAATATGGTATTTTACTACATGAATCTTCACTTTATACTATATATACTCAGTTTCTTTGGTGTATCTGAGATATTTAATAATTTTAAATTGATTTTCCATCAGATCATGAGGCATACTTCAGCATGGATGAAGATGATTAGGGCTCACTATGGGAAAGTAACTATATAAGGTGAGAGTGAAACATAAGCAATGCCCTCACTGTCTGGTAGAGGGAGGCCTTCTTCATGGAGCCATGCAGGGTATGCTCTGCAGAAATCAAGGGATACTATTCATATAAATTATCATGGGACTTGTTTCCCTGGTATTGTTCCATTCATCAGCCTTAGAAGGAAAGATGAAGTAGAGGAACACGAATAACCAAAGTGTCATTTAGAAATTGGGGTGAACTAAGTGGGCAGGACCAGTTTCATGAATGTGACTTCTGAACTCAGGCTAGAGAAAGAACTAGAATTTGGGTAGGTAGATGACTAGAATTTGGGGTACAGGAGAGAGACAGGCAGATGTAATTATAAAAGCAAAGTCATAGAGTTGAGAATATTGATGATTTATGCATCCCTCCACTTCTGAATTTGTCCAGTACTGTTACCCGGAATAACTACAAATCTTAGGAAATAAACATTGTGCCCAGGCTCATTTTTCACTCTCCTTCACAGCCCTGTTTTCCCTTCTTCTGTCCACCAGTCTCTTTCTGTGAGTTTCATTGAGCACTTTTGCACTAAAGTCTTAAGAACTTAAGGTCTTGGGACACCTGGGTGGCTCAGTTGGTTAAGCAGCTGCCTTCGGCTCAGGTCATGATCCCAGCGTCCTGGGATCGAGTCCCACATCAGGCTCCTTGCTCAGCAGGGAGTCTGCTTCTCCCTCTGCCTCTGCCTGCCATTCTGTCTGCCTGTGTTCACGCTCTCTCTCTCTGACAAATAAAAAAAAAAAAAAAAAAGAACTTAAGGTCTTATTTCTGTCAGTCATTTGCCTTCCAAAACAGGACTATGCAGAAGAATGGTGCTTTCAGGGATAGAGCACCCGCACCAGGAAAACCTTTCTAAAACTCCCCTTTATGTAAGTGGTTTCAGTTTCTTCCCATCAAATACACAAAATCTATAAAATACAAACTCCATAGCATGACTTTCAGGCTCCTAATGATCTGTCCCATTTCATCAAATTCTGTCCTACTCACCATATGCTACAGTCACTTTACAGCCTGCACTTTCTTCCTCTCCTGGACTAACCCATCCAGCTAGGGGTGGGCCAAGAGCCCACACTTTATATGCAAGTAGGGCTTAATTACAGGCTTCACCATGTACCACAGCTGTAATTTGGATAAATTATTTCCTTAGGGAGTTTTGGCTCTTTTTTTGTACATGAGATAAAGTATTTAAGGTTAAGGGTGATTGGTATATTGAAATGAAATCAATGCAAAATGCTTAGAGGATTTTCTAGAGATATCAAACTCTCAATAGAGTTAGTTCCTTCCTTTGCTTTTGTTGATTATTGAATGGATTGTCTTTCCTTCCTCATTACCCCCAGGGCCCCAGCTACACCAGTTTTAAAAGGTTTAACCCACACCTTGTGTCCAGCCCTTTTCACATTAGAAAGTAAGGCTTTTTTCCCCCTCTGTTTCTCTCACGTTTCTTCTCTTTACAGTTACTAACTGCCCTCCTCAAATTCGAAATACATTATATTGGCTTCTGGATCTAAACTGTTCATTTTGCAGTCTGCAAAGGCTAAACTCAAGATAAAACACACAGTATTTAGGAAAGTTTTAAATAAAATGTTTTTAATAAAGTTAAAAATATATATTTTATATATAAAATATAAAAGTTTTTAGTAAAGGATATGATTCCTTTATTTGTATCTTTATTGCTGCAATAACACCATTCTGTTAAGTCCTGTGTACCTACAAGTTGTGATTCTGCAAAGCTGAGATTGTTACGCCTTTATATGCCTATATGGTCCCAAACTGGGACATGAACCCAAACATTTGAGGAAACTTAATATGTGAGGTCATTAAGAGCAGTGGTTTCCACTATTACTGGTTATGAGCATACAGTGGATTGCTGGGGCATTTTCATAATCAGATCTTAATGCTGAGGAAGCACTCAACTGATCATGGATGCCTGCATAGACATAAGGCAGCTCCCATATGTGTGGGACTGAAAAAAATCATAGCATATGAAAAGAAGAAGTCATCTTGAACATCTTTCAAGTTTTATTTATTTTTTTGTCTATGGAAAATATAACATAAGACAATATTGAAAACCATTTTGTAATAAAAATCACTTGTGCATTTGGTTTGCATATCACCTTTTGGTCCTTGGACCATAGATATACATATTTCATAGTTTCAAACATAAACATAGTACATCTGTCATTTGGCATATTGCTTTTTATTCCATAATTTTATTTTAGTATTTTCCTTTTCTTTTTTTCATACATTTGATTTCTGTCAGTGAATATTCTAGATGTTGTTAGAGATACAATGGTGAAGAAAGCATTCATAGTAAATATAACTTAAACATACCTATATGCACATAGTATATAGGTATGCATATATTAAACAATTAAAGAAAATAGAGTTTCTATTAGTATGGAGGAAATGGGGAGTATCTTTCAACAGGTATTTAATAGTACCTCTCATGGCCTTTCTCTTTGCCACAAAAGTGAATACCTTTTTTACTTTGCACATGTATCAATAACGCTTTCCCCTCGTAGCTTAAAAAGAGAGAAAATACCAAGTTGCCTCCATGAACGGCTTTCACCCAAAAGTCAAGGCAACTCTGGAGAGTGTTACTATTCTCTTTAGAAAGTTATCTGTTTCTCTGGCTAGAAATTAAGTCATCCACCTTTAGATGCCCAGTATAAGATGGCACAGAAGAAGCATGACATCTGCCAAAGAGAAGAAAGCCTGTTCCCAAAAAGCAGATTGGAAAATGAAAAACACAGTAGTCACTGGGACTTGACATGTACCATAACCCTGTGAATAGGGAAAGTCTGGATTCTTGGTCGTGAAAGGAGAGTGAGTTCTCAGCTCAGCCAATCATGGAGCAGCCCCTGATTCTGTTCTCTGAAATGATTCACTAGGTTTATTGTACTCCATTGCCCTGGTTCTACCTTCCAAGTGTCTCCCCTATTATTCTCTTTCATGGCCTTACCTGAGGTGGATGATTTCTAGAAGAAGCACAGGCTTAGGAATCCACTTCCTGGTGTCTAAATTCAGAAATACGTGGATTGCCTTAATAGGTAAATAATTAGAGGTTTTTGTGAAACAGATTTTAGGTTTCTTTAGTGTTTGAGTTTCATTGTAATTTAGTGTGCTCCTGGTCATGTGTTTCCTGCCAATCTCATGCAATAGCAGCAGCCAATATTTTATGACCTTGTATTAACATGAGATTTCCTCCTTTTAGCTATATTTCCTTACAGTTTGTGAACTTTATTGCTAAATGTTCTGCTTCTCTGGCAGAAATGGAAAATTAAGGGGTGCCTGGGTGGCTCAGTCGTTAGGCATCTGCCTTTGGCTCCCGTCATGATCCCAGGGTCCTGGGATCCAGCCCCAGCATCAGGCTTCCTACTAGGCAAGGAGCCTGCTTCTCCCTCTCCCACTCCCCCTGCTTGTACTCCCTTTCTCACTGTCTCTCTCTCTGACAAATAAGTACAATCTTAAGAGAAAAAAAAAAAAAGGAAAATTAAGTTTTCCAGCTCTGTAAGACTCCAAAGCATCCATTTTTACTGTATATCACAAAACACTTTCCTAGAAAAGCTATATATTACTTCCTTCTTGATTTTTTTTTTTGATGAGTCAACTTTATCTAAATTTTGTCTTTTCTTGGAGGACTACTAAAAAAAAAAAAAAAAAAAAAGAATCAGTTCTCATATGGAAGCACTCTGATTCCTTTTTTAGAAAAAATTTTTCCTGATATTACACACCTAAGGAATAGATAACAAGTAACTTTTTTACAAGCTCATAAGGACTGTCATCTCCCAGGCCTGAAATTGGGTCAGTGCCCTGTGTGCCATACTGGAGTTTGGCACACTTTTTTTCTGTGAAAGACCCAATAGTAAATACTTTGGGTTTTGCTGACCATATGGTCTCTGTTGCAGCCACTCAATTCTGACTAGCAGCATGAAAGACCTGTAGTCAATATGTAAACAGGTGCACATGGCTAGAGAGCAATAAACTTTATTCACAAAAACAAGTAGCAAGTCAGATTTGACTTGCAGACCATAATTTTTTGACCCCCCCCCACTCCAGCTCCTTCACTCTTTTTTTTTCTTTAAAGATTTTATTTATTTATTTGACAGATAAAGATCACAAGTAGGCAGAGAGGAGGAAGCGGGCTCCCTGCTGAGCAGAGAGCCCGATGTGGGGCTGGATCCCAGGACCCTGGGATCATGACCTAAGCTGAAAGCAGAAGCTTTAACCCACTGAGCCACCCAGATGCCCCCCTCCTTCACTCTTTTAATTCCACATTTTAGTCTGTTACCATCAAGTCCCTGCTATTCCTAAATAAGTTCTGATTTGACAATAACACAAAACCTAATTCAAAACAGTTTTAACAATGAGGAACAATTAGTTTCTCACATAACCAGAAATTCCAAATTAGGGCTCCTTTAGGATTGTTTAGTGAACCCATTTACCATCACTATCTCAGTGTTGTCAGCAAAAATCCAGGTTCTATACTTTTGTCTGCCATTCCATTTCCAGAGTCCTGTTCTCACCCTTAGGCTAGTGTACCTCATAATCACAAAATAGCTACAGCAAGCCCTGCAGTTATATACACACACAACATCCCACTGTAAAAAGTCTTCCTTATATCTCCTTTGCACAGTGAGAAAATTTCCACTTAATGCCCAGTAGCATATTTCCTTTCATTCTCCACTGATATAAATGGTGTCACATGCTCAATTATAAGAAATCTAGGTCCTTATTACAGTGATACAGGAAATGGATTTTTGTGGTAAAAGACCTATAATGTAAAAATATACTGAAAGATGTTTGTGAATTATTTCCTTTATAAAATCTAGCCATAGGGAAGTTAACTAATCAAATATTGCGTGTATTTTTATCATTCATGTTTACATTTTTCCCCCAAAAGTTCAAAGAATGCACTTGGATAGGAAAAGTAGATTAGTTAAGCAACAATCCTTCCAATATTTCTACTCAGTTATTCAAATTTTTTAGTTTTATAAACTTTTATTATGAAAAATTCCAAATAATATAAAAGTAGACAGAATCATATAATGAATACCTACGTATACATACTCAGCTTTGACATTATCAACTCCATCAACATGTTCTATCTGTATCCCTATTCAATTCTACCATCCATTGGATTAGTTTTTGTCAATATATCATGTTTTATTTAGTAAATATTTCAGTATGTACTTCTAAACTTTAAGAAATTTTTAGGGGCACCCGGGTGGCTCAGCCAGTTAAGCATCTACTTTCTGCTCAGGTCATGATCCTAGGGTCCTGAAATGGAGCCCTGGCATCGGGTTCCCTGCTAGGCAGGGAGCCTTATTCTCCCTCTCCCTTGGCTGCTCCCCTGCTTGTGCACTCTTTTTCTCTCAAATAAATAAAAAAAATAGTAAAAAAAAAACTTTTTTTGAACCAAACCTAACATATTATTATAATATCTTTAAAATTAGCATGCTTAATGTCAGGATACTAATATCCAGTTCTTGTTTAGATTTCATGAATTGTCTTATAAATTGATTTTGGTAGTTGTTCGAGTCAGAATCTAAAAAGACTCATACACTGTAATTGTCTGATGTGTTTCTCAGATTTCTTTTAATGCTTTGAGTCTTCACATTCTCATTTTGTCTCTTGCTGTTTATTTGATGCACAATTGTATTTTTCATATAGATTTATCCATATTTTAGGTTTTGCTGGTTATATTCCCTTGGTGTGAACATGTGCCTTGGCTTCCTGTAGTTTGTGTAAGATTTAGAAACATGATCAGATTCAGATTCAATTTTTGTCGAGAGTATCTCATAATTGACATTGCACATTTCCATCAGGAAGCACATAATACATGGTTTTCACTCTATCTCTGTAATAATAGCAGTCATTAGTGATCATTGTCTTGATTTATTTCACTAAGATGATATTTTATGCTAAAGATGTAGAAATGGTGGTTCCATTAAGTTCAGTTACTTATACAAGAGGAAGTATGGCAGTTCATCAGCAAATATTTTTGGCACTAACTTCAAAATTTAGCTTGAATGGGACCTTTTTACACTTCTGCCTCACCAACATCTGTTTTCTGTCACCTGGACTGCCCTTCTGTATCATCTTGACGGTCCAGTTTCAAGCCTTATTTCTTCTCACCTATTTTCCACACAGTAGAGAGCAATCCTTCAAAACAACCATTAGACCAAGTCACTGTCCCTAACCTTCCACTGATTTCCAATTTTACTTAGTTTGAAATTTTTACTTAAATTCCAGTTAGTATAACATATAGTGTTATGCTGGTTCCAGATATAGGTTTTAGTGATTCTCCAATCACACTTAGAATAAAAGGCAAACTCCTTTTATTTTAGATTTACGGGCTCCTACATTATATGGCTTCTGGTTTTGCCTCTACTTTTGTTCTGTCACTCTTCTGTTCCCTGTTCCACAGCCCCAGAGACCTCTTTGCTCTTCCTCGAATGTTTCAAGTACTTTCAAACTCAAGACCTGCACTGATTTTGCATCTGGCCTAGGATGCTCTTATCCCAGATGTTTGCATACTTCATCCCCACCACATTCTGATTTTTGCTCATCCTTTACCTCCTCGGAATCAATTTTTGTGGTGGCCCCATCTAAACCTGTATTACCCACCATTCTCTGTTCTCATATCCTGCCTTTGGTTTCTTTGCTGAGCACTTATAAATACCTGACATCACATGCTTGTATTGGCAATATTTCCCATTTACGAACAACGTGAAGGAGGGATTTTGTCTGTGTTGTTCATTCTTTTAATGTGGTAGGACTAAAACAGTGCCTGTCATATAGTGGGTGCTCTGTATTGTAAATGTTTGAATAAAAGGATGAATGAATGTATCTGAAAAAGAAGCTACACTGAGTAACTCCCAGTCCTCATCCATCCTTGTCCAGGTGACCCTACATGATGGGCTTGAGCTTCGTTTTGTTAAACTCTGTATGCAAGAACACTGGGCTTACATACCTTGTGAGGCCAACTTCGTGTTAGTGCCTAAACACTTTGGAAACTACGGTTTCCCAAGACAAATTTATTCCCTGTCTGATTTGTAGAGTAATTGCTGCTCTTACTGACTAAACCTCTCCCTGCATATGATTTTATTTAAAGAAAAAATAGGGGTGCCTGGGTGGCTCAGTCAGTTAAGCATCTGCCTTCAGCTCAGGTGATGATCTCAGGGTTCTAGGATCCAGCCCTGCAACTCCTCTGCCTGCTCAGCCAGAAGCCTGCTTCTCCCTCTCCCTCTGCCTCCTCCCCTCCCTGCTCAAGCTCTGTCTCTGTGTCTCTCTGTCAAATAAATAAATCTTTAAAAAAGAGAAAAAAAATGTTGCATAGAATTAATGGAAACAAAGTTCCTAGACTGTTATGGAAAAATCTGGCAGTGTAGTGGCAGTAATAACTGGAGCACTTGTTACCGTTACTCAGTTAAAACTTTGTTTTTGGCTTGCTCTTCCGTATGATACTTCCAATTTAGTAAGGGGTTAGAGGGAGACTCATTTATGTAAGGCAATAATTATAATAACATAACCATTATCAGTGTTGTGATGAGACAGCTACATGGGGAAACTGATTTTATAGAAATACCACAAAAGTTGAGATACTTAAAGGTAAACCATAAAATTGTACAGTAGAATTAAGTTTTGAAATCACATTGCTAATTCTTGGTAGATTTGCTAATAGCCAGTGACTAATTTGACTAATAAGTACTTAGTGTATGTGTATGGGTAGAGGGCAAAATCTAAAGTTATTAGGGGCAGTTTCCAATGTAAGTGTTTACCTCACAGTGGGTATTCAAAAAATGTTAGTTTTTTCTTCCCATCATGGATGCCGTATAGGTTTTTACTCTTCCTGTGGGGAAAAATAATCTACAAAGTGAAAAAAAGATGAGAAGAATTTAATTGTAAAAATGTTACTTGCTTTATGTTACCACCTGCCTCATCAACAAAGTTCTGATGCTTGAAATAAGCCATTTGTGGAATTCTCCTTCATCACATTTGGATGATGTCACAATACTGCCCGGATCTTTTCTGAATTTGTCACCAGTTCTGTTCTCGGGATTATTTTCTTGAAGGTTCTGATAAGGAAAATAGAAAGGAAGTATGTCTTCTTATTGATAAAGAAATTATAAATGTTTGTGTGTTCATTTCATTAGTTCTTTACCTTTACATGTTACTATATTTGCTGACAAAACTCAATAACCAAACATGAATGAAAAACCATTGGGAAGACACTGACTCTCAGGATATTAGCGGCCAAGTCTGTACACATTCTTTATAGGTCAGTCTATCAGATGGTGAAGAGAGAGTGTGATCACCCTCTGTTCGTGCCATACATCTGTGCTAATGATTGAGACCAAATGATTCTGGCACAAAAGTTTTTTAAAGTTTTTATTTGAATTCCAGTTAGCATCCAGTTTAATATTAGTTTCAAGTATATAAGTTCGTGATTCAACACTTCTATGCAACACTCGGAGCTCATCTCAAGTGCACTCCTTTATCGCCATCACCTGTTCTACCCGTCTCCCCACCCACCTCCCTTCTGGTAACCATTTTGCTCTCTGCAGTTAAGAGTCTGTTTTTGGTTTGCCTTTTTCTCTTTCTCCCCCCACCCCATTCCCACTTGTTTTGTTTCTTAAATTCCACATATGAGTGAAATTCTATGGTGTTTGTCTTTCTTGAGTTTTGAGACAAGTCCTAGCATGGGTAAGAACTACTCCTGCAACTTCAAGCAAGTCATTTACAGTCTCTGACGATCACTTTGTCCATTAAATGCGCAGTTACATTATATCGGTACTTTTCACACTTAGGAACACAAATGTGTATATTAAAAATTCAGATTCTATATTCCTTTCTGAGAGACTTGGAGAAAAGCTGAAGAGACTGCATTTAAATATACTTAAGTAGACCTCACACTAAATTACATCAGCTATCTAAAGGGTTTCCTCAAACTGCAATTTCTAAAGGTGTTCTTTTTTTCATTTTCTTCTAAGTGCTATATTTGAAAGTGGCATTTTTGCATTCCAAGCCTAAAAATGGCATATTTAATAAGTAGGATCAAACACGGACTCCTCCTGGTGACTATATTTCATCTCTCATGGCCTTTGCTGATAAACCTTTGAATGCAACTTTTAATACGGAATTCTTATAAGAATTCCACAGGAGTCCCATTTTTTCTTTTGATAGAATTTTCAGAGAAAACCACGAGATTCTTAGAAAACTTTGTTGGTGTAGTTAGTGTTTTACATGAATTAGACAGAGAAAGAAAGATTTGGGAGTCTATGTGGCCCTATTGATCATACTGGCAAAGACTAGGTATATGACCAATTGTTAACTCTTAGGTGGTACTTTTTTGTAGGAGATGAAACATTAAGCCAGCCCAGAGTAAAATGCCTGTGTTCTGTGTGTGTGTGTGTGTGTGTGTGTGTGTGAGAGAGAGAGAGAGAGAGAGATTGTGTATTGGGGTGGGAATTGGTATTGGTGGGTTGGTGACAGGCGTGTGTGTGGCTGACGTATGTCAGTGTCTTGAGTTGTTGCATTCATACGAAATATGCTTACTCTTTCCCTTCAAGTGTATGATTTACTACAAAAATGACTATGTATGTTTTATAGAAATCAAGACTTGGTTTAACTTGCTTTTATATTAGAAAATAGAAGATTAACTCACTTATTTTATTAAACTGATTTATTTCCATAGAACTATATACACTATATATATACACACACACATATAATTCATATATATATATGAATTAGAAAAAAGCTTATATGAACTTATATGAGTCCAACTTCTAACATGTACATTGATCAGGAAAACAAAGCAAACATTTCTCTAATTGAGTGTTCCAAGTTGTTCTCTGAATATATAACAAACTTGTCTACCCCTATGCCTTGGTGAATTTGTTCTATTTTATACACCCGGCTTTGCCCTCTGAAAATCACATTCTTTAAGACCTAATTTAAATGACACTTTTTTTTCTTCTACTACTGTTGCTGTCTCCACTTGGAGCTAACGTCTGTTATCCTTCTGCATCTATGCTATTGGAATATACTCTGTTGATGACAATGTTCCTTCATATTTAGTATCAAATGAATATTTTCACTCAAACTCCATGACCTGTGAATGCTAACTTCCTAAGCTTCTCTTGACTCTGTCTACTTTTCTCTTGTCCCACAGCTACAGTCTTAGCTGAAGGCCACCATATGTTCTCCCTTGGCTAACTGAAGCAGCCTGTTCTTTTGTTGCCATGACTTACCTTGTATCCAACTCACATACATTCTGCATGCTGAGAAGACAAATTAGCCTGTGTCACTCTGCAGCTGAAAGCTTTCAGTGGCTCCCTATCCCCTTAAAATGAAGAATAAACTTCTCAACAGGCCATGCCAGGCCATGCAAGAGCTGATCCCTGCTTTCCTCCCCATCCCTCCCCATTCTGTATCACTTTTTGCTCTGTTCACCAGTAACACCAAACTTTTCCCTCACGTCCCGATGTTTTTACATGATGTTATTTCTCTCTAGAAAGTTCTGTGCTCCCGTTTTATCTAATTCTTCAGGTACAGCTTAGAAATCTCTTCCTCTGGACGGTCTTAATTGCTCCCCACTCCCACTTTAAGTTTTGGTAAGAAGCCCCTCCTACACGCGGCAGGGGCTTTGGGCACTTTCCCTACCAAAGCATGTCTCACATCCTAGCAAGTGTAAGTTCTCGTACACATCATTGCTTCCTTTTGCCTAACTCAGCATTTCTTCCTAGATCTGAGACTATATATGGCACATAGTTCAACAAACGTGGAAATACTGAAATGGCATGTACTTGGTAATGGAATGTTTTATTGGAAAATAAAAGAAAAGAGATGCTTTTGGCTTGGAGTCAGCTAACAAAGCATTGAAGAATGCACGTGTAATTATTTATTCACCCAGTTTTTAACACTGGACCTCAGCTCCCCATGTCAACTGTCTATTGTTTAATGACCTGACTTTTAAGGGACAAAAATTATATGAGTTCATGCCAGTACATGCCGTTTGCCTTGTATGTATATTGTGAATTTAAGTACTGAGATATTTGTAATGAAATAACATGATATCTCTCATTTTCATGGAGATAGAAATTACCATGAAAGCAATGAATATCATCTATTTTTCCCACAGCAGATTATTCCCCTCTAATTGTCTTGTCTCTGTTTGTGCCTTTGCAGGAGTATTAAATTGTGTGAGAAGGATAGCAATTTAAGTGATGTGTTGTTCTCCTTTTGCTTCCAGCAAAATGATGTGGTAAAAGGGATGATACGATACCCTTAGAGACAAGGCAGCCATATGGCTGATGGTTAATGTGGTTTAGTAATTAAATGACTGTGTCTCAGTGATAGGGATCAATGCCATAGTAATTTTCTTTATGGTTGTAAACCTTCTGATGCAGAGTTCTTTTTCTTGATCCTGTCTCATTCAATATTATGATTATATGAGGAATATATCATCGATTCCTCAAATGAACTGTAAAGAAAAAAAATGCTTTTGACATTTATAAATGTACATAAAGGTAAGCCCTAATATTGAGTATTCAGGTACTGCTCTATCTTCTGTGTATTCCATACTTAGAGGGCAAACTTACTGAGTGTCTATTATGTGCCATGCATTGTGGTGGCCTCAGTGGTAGTCTCACAGTGTACCTGTGAAAAGCCATATGTCCTGCCTTCTGGGGACTCACCGTATAGTAGGTATTTAGACAAGAATCAAATGATTACAGGGAGATTTATTTAATTACAATGGAGTTACATGCCTATATGTGAAAAGGTCATAAGAAAGGAAACCTCATATAACTGAGAAAATATGTCTTAAGTAGCTGCAGATAATGTCCTTCTTTTATAATATCAAGAGCTGATGAAATGGGCCAACTAGAACACAGTGGAACTGAGCGCAGGTCAAGAGGTTATTCTGAATTGAATCCAGACTCATCACCTTTGATAGAATTGAAGGGAGATGATGTGGTTTGGCAATATCCCACAAGCCAGTTGTAGAAACCTGATCTTTAGTTGAGAGAAGAAAGGACTTAAAGGGGAAGTAATAGATGTGTGCAAATATTTGAAGAGCTGTCATATGGAAGAAAGACTGCATTTAATTTTCAGTTTTCTGAAAGGCAGAACAAGGACCAATGTTGGGAACCATACAAAGGCAAATTTCAGCTATACAAAAAGAAGGTCTTAACAGCTGGAACTGTCTGAATGTGGAGCAGGCTGCCTAGGGGGAGCCACCAACAGTTTTAAAGCCCTGAATGACAATCTGAGCAGAATTGCTGAGTTTGGTGTTAGAGCAGAAGCAGTAGAAATTTCCATTGTTTGGAGGATCAATGCTCCATGTATTAAGGATCCTGCTGGTTGTCAGAGCAGCTTCGTCTCTCTGTCCTGGGATCTGAGATTCCTGAATCTCTGACAGAGGCTTTGTCCAGTACTGGGATTAATCTATTGGCTTAAATTACAGTAATTTTCTAGAGTGGAAGAAGTAGAAAAGTCTTTTATCTTTAATGGAAATAGAAACATCCGTTTGTAAAACTTGATACATGGAAAACAAGCTCAGCTTGATCTGAGGACTGAAATGTTTCATTCTTTCATTCAGTCATCTGCTCGCTCTGCAAAATATGCAGAGTATGGTGTCCTGTGGCTTGGAAGATGTAAAGATAAATTAGTTGCTGATCTTGACTGCAAGTAGTTTATGGTCTAACAGAGAATAGTGATGTAATCACTATTGTAATCCAGAGAAGGAGACGTTATTTTAATAAAATGTTTAAACTAGATTAGGGGCATCTGGTTGGCTCAATCGGTTAAGTGTTAGTTCTGGTCATGGTCCCCGAGTCTCAGGATCAAGCCTCAAATCAGGCTTCCAGCTCAGTGCGGCGTCTGCTTCTCTTTCTTCCCCTCGCTCTGCTCGTGCTCTCTCACTCTCTCTCTCTAATAAATAAATAAAATCTTAATTTAAAACATTTTTTGGAAAGACTAATTAGATTACCGAGTTGAGCATTTTGCCGGTGTGAGAAAAGTGTTTATCATTTACACTTTTGCAATAATTACATAAGTTAAACCTATATTCCTTTTAGAGATATGTCAATCAGAGTGAATATTAGGTTGGATAGTAGTACACCTTATTTTAAAAAAAGTTATCATGGAGTTTCAAAAATAAATTGATCATCCTAATGCAATTTTGCATTTCACCAAGTACTGTCTTTTAATGATTCAAGTCAAAACACTCAGGGATATGTTCACAAATGTTAGCCAGTACGATCTCCGAATGATGTGCTAGCGTGTTTGTATGCACTTAATGAATACTTCTCTACTCATCTCACTTAGTGTCTTTGTGTCTCATCTTCTTACTGTCTTTGTTCATTTGCTCAAACCAAGAAAGCAACACCTGTTTTTTGCCTTTCTCCTGTTCTTCATTATTTGTAACCTTACAAATTCTGTATTATGGGTACAATTAGTTTTATGAGTTTTAACACGTTTGCATGTAAAGATTGCATTTAGACTTGTCCTTCCTCCTTCATAGAGTCTAAGATTAAGTATTATAACTACATCTTCCATTATCCTTGTGACTTTTCAAGGTAGGACCCGTGAAGTGGACACTTATTGTGTGAGGTTGATTCTGAAAATTAAAGGAGTATTAATTGGAAAATTAATGGCATAAAATTGGAGTTATGTTTGTTAATTTTAATGTGACCTCCAACAACAAATACATACAGTTACATACTGATCATTCCTTAAATTAAGCACATTATAATTTTTAAATGTTAAATATTTATAGAGAGATAAGAAAGCTATTGTGAAAATACCATAGGATTTGGAAAAGTACAAATCTGGATTTGAATACAAGTTCAGCTCTTTATATGACCTCAAGCAATTTAATTAGGCCATCTGAGCCTATATTTTCAGCCACATGTTAGATGAGGATATGAAACATTTTATTGGATCAGAAATACTGTACATAAATGGTTTAGCACTATGTCTGGCCTACAAAAAGACCTTAAGAAATGTAATCACTATAATACTAATAACTAAATTTAAACAAGAAAGTCAAATAAAAGATTTTTTTGATAAATAACACATCAAAATCATAAAAATAATACATGAATATTAATCTCTATGCATATATGTTTTTAAGAAGTAAAATACTTAACCCCTTAAACTGGAGTATAGTGAAGGAATATTGCTCTTGATTTAATACTCTGATAGTTATTTTAGGATTTTTAGTCTTGAAAGTATATTTTAAGGATCATGGCTGGCCCCTGCTGTAGTGCAAGCTACATGGTGCTTCCAATGGTCCCATGAGCAAGCTCCTGTGGAGGAAATGAGCAAGAATCTTGATCCCTAACCTCAAAGGACTGAGACCAAATGGTAAAAATATATCTTACTGACAAAAATTGTAATGTAAATAAAAACTACCATTATTAGTTAAGCAGAATAGCTGCTATTAAAATTCAAAAGAAAGACATTTTAAGGGCAGAATAAAGAAAGGTTTCTGAGGGTATGGATATTTGTGGATGCATTATTGAGTATATTAAACTATAGGAATGTGACACAGCCACATTCCTCTTAGTCCCCTTTACTCTGAATTAAATACCTGCTCCCACTTAATTCCTTATTAATCTTTAAAGTCATAAATGGAGTCAGAAAAAAATCTCCATGTATTTCCGGGAATGAGTATTCTAGACAATCAACATTTTTTTTTTTCAGAAGCCAGAGATCCTTTCTAAAAAGATTCACAAGGCACAGAATATTTTACATATGTGCCTTTCAGTGGGAATGGCGAGAATGCTCTTACTTCATCCGACAATCCCATGGCAGCCATGAGCTATATTTACTCAGCGGTACTGAGCCCTTCCTTGGCACTGAGTTGCCATACTGCTCATTAAAGCAGAAGGAGGAAATGAAGGGAGCTTTGCCTGGCTTAATGACCCACATTTTCAAATTGTCATCCTGGTATCTCTGAATGCCTTTCCCATGGGTATTTAAGAAATTACTTCATTTTTTTTTTTAACCAAAGATAATCATTAGATTGTCTGTATGATGAATTTTTTAAATCCCTAAATAAGAATATTTGAAGGCAAATATGCCATGCAGTTTTTGGAAAACTATGTTCTGAATATGGCTTAAATACATTTCCCTGTAATTGTCTAAGTTTTCTATTTCAGTATAATAATTCTGTCATGCTTGTAGAAAAATCTTACTATTCTAACCTATATATATATAAATATCATAAATTTCAGTCTGATTTAATATGCCAGAGAACCAATTTAATTTTTTATTTGGAATACATTTAATTGTGAAACAAACTTCTTACTTTAGGAAGGGTGTTGTACTTGACCCCCAAAGCACTAATGTCATAAACTCTACTTATGAACTGTTTTCATTGCTTTTATCTTTGAATTGTCTTTTTTTTTCTTTTCCCCAAAAACAGAACAAAGGGATTGGATTGGTGGAGAGAATTTACACACAAGGGATCCTGCCCAAGTCTATAAAAATATGCCACTGAGTTTATAGTCTTCTTGCATTTATTGGCAGCTCCACAGTGACAGATTTAAGAAATTGAAAAGAGGTTAAATAAAGTACAGATGAGAATAAGTAGAATAAAATTTGAACTAAATAAAGGCCTTGAGATTTCTCTTAGAAACAGAACGCAAAACTTAACTACTGAAAACCATAGCATGTTATAATTTTGGAATTGGAATTGTCCAGATTGTAGAAGTTAATCCAAATATAATAGGGGAGCAAAACAATGATTTGGGGGGTTTGTTTTGTTTTGTTTCGTTTAATAACATGCAGTATTCTTCCTCAGAATTGTCTTTGGTTTGGTCAATTTATTTGTCTTGATTAGGAGAAAAGTGGTTAGGATTTAGGAGTGACTGGTTTCTTTATCTATCCTAAAACCACGTCTCCATCTCCAGCTCACAGGATTGGCTGTTGAAGAAGTGACCATAGGTACCCAGGCAGAGCCAGACTGCTGTGTGTGCGTCTGTTTGAGAGTGCATGTGAGAAACTTTAAGTCCTGTATATCCTTAGGCCTACCTAGAATTTCTTTAGAAGCTCCTGAATATTCCTAGATCTGCTCTACCACCATTGTACCAATTGGCATATGGAAAGAATGTGGCAGACCTGATTAGGAATTTCAGAGGATGGTATTCCCTTTGAATCAGAGTCCCATCTAAACTTATTCATTCAAATAACAGTGTGTACACAGAAATTCTTGTCAAGCCTAGCAGAAGATGCTACATTCAGTTTCAGTGCTATACCCTCAACTGTGCTTGGAACCTATACTAATTCCCATGCCATCTGTTTGCCCACTGTTGCCTCTTTGACTGCAAAGGACTTGTAATCCAGTCCGTAAGCTAAAAAGAAAGTAACCATGGAAAATGGATATCTCAGTGAGAAACTGTGCCTACAGCGTCTGCTAACAGACACAAAATAGCTGGTGGGCTCCTATCTTTCCCATCTGACTTTGCATTTCTTTCCCATGGTTCTCATTGCAAAATGTAGCACTTCTTCGTTCATCAGTCCATCTTTCTTTTTTAAGGATTAGAAAAGTCCTAATCATTTTGTTGCTTTTCTGTGTGTCACTGTGGAGAGAAAAAACCTATCAAGGACCAGTGATTTCTTGAAAAACCAGTAAAATAAATCCAGGCACATGTTTTGTTTTCTTTTATCTTTGAACTGGGCACTAAATCTCTCCACAATGTCAATGATTTCGAAATTCTTTTCTATAATGTCAGTCTGTCAATTTAAATATGTTCTGTATTATGCGGTGACAAGATCAGAACATTTATATTCAGAGAGCTTTGAAAGAGAATTAGAAGGCAATGAAACTCCTTTGAAGTTTTTGACATTAGACTTTGACAGAAGTAAGAGGTTTCTTCTTCTTCTTCTTTTTTTTTTTTTTTTTTTTACTGTTTTCAGCTTAGATGGAATGATTAAAGTGCTCAGCATCAATTTTCTGTAGACTGACAATGTTTTTCTTATTAACGTCCACTTTACATAGCAAGTGGTGTTGCTCTAAATACTTTAGTTATATTCTTGATATATATCATAAAATCATCCAAACTCTATTCTCCTTCTCTGCCCTAAATAACATTTATTAAAACAGGTTTTTGTTTTCTCTTAGCCTGTATTTGAATGTTGATATTTCTATTCAGTAGATGTGTTCCAATGCTGTGTAACTAGACTATCTATATCTATCTATCTATCTATCTATCTATAAGCACAGTATTCCTGGGGATTTGTAAGTATTTCCTGTGTTAAGGCAGAGATTTAGTGAAACCCAGGATGATTATTTTCAAAACTTAAAATAGATTCATGAGAAAGATATGCAGAGTAGACACAAACACATTCAGGAAAAACCAATTGTTTTTATTTTTCTGACTAGGGCCTTGGCTCAGAATCCTATATAAAATTACTGGCTTTGCTAAACCAGGCTCTGCTTTAAGATAGAACATAACAGCAGACATAGTGGCATCCTTGGTGTGTTTCTTCTTCACCTATATCTAATTTGAAACTTAATGTTACATCCTTTCAAAGCCTTCATAAACACAAGGAAATCTTGAAGGAAAATGAAAATATTCCTAAAGTGTAATCTCAACTGGTTAAACCACCATGCAAAAGCTTAGCTGCATAGGCCCTACCTATCCTGTTATTGTTTCACTTTTTTAAGTCCCAACACATGAGAGAGAGAATTAGACAAGACCAGGAGAGATTATACATTGCAGTACAATATAATCTTTTCTGTCAGTATACCCACTGTTTTGTTGTTGAGAGCAACAACAAAAGTGTCCATTTCCTAAAACCCTACCAGGACCTCTTTACCTTGGAAGTGGAGTATAGAAAGGGAGATGCTTCATGGCCCTGGAGCCCATCAATAATATTTCTTCTTGCACATATGAAAGCTATTATGCTACAGTAAAAGGAACATAGCTAGGGTATCCTATGGACTTGAATTCAATTCATAGATTTGGCAGTTAAGGCGCTGAATGTCTTTTATAAGTGTCTTTAATTAATCTTAGTTGTCTTATTTTAAATATGTATAATTAAAGCTTTCTTTCAGGATTATTTGAGAATTAAATATAACACCTGTCACAAAGGAATGCAAGGCTGGTTCAACAATCAAAAATTCATCAGTGTAATTTCCCAAACTAACACACTCGACAGGAAAACTACCTGATATATCAACAGGCACAGAAAATATAATTCGACATCTATGTTGTTAAAAACTTCAGCAACCTAGGAATAGAAAGAAATGTCCTCCATTTGATATAGGGCATTTATAGAACACTTAATACATCTAACATTGTGCTTAACCATGAAAGTCTATTTTCCCTCTAAAATTGAGAATAAGCAAGATTGTCTACTTTGACCTCTCCTACTTGATATTTGCATTGGAAGTACTATAAAGTAAAATGAGAATAGAAAAAGAAAAATTATTCAGTTGGAAAATAAGAAATTAAACTACTCTTATTTGCAGACAATGTGCTTCTCTATGTAGAAAATTCCAAAGAATCTGTAAAATTTTTCCTGGAACTACTAAGCAAGTTTGCAAGTTCACAGAATACAGTATCAATAAACAAAAATCAATTGCACTTCTATACATTAGCAATGCACAGTTGAAAACTGGAAAACTGAAATTTAAAAAGATATTACCTTTTTAAAAAAGCTCCAACAAAATGACATTGTTAGCTTTAAGTCTAATAAAATTTGTGCAGGATTTTTATGGAGAAAGCCAAAAAAATATGATGAACTCAAAGAAAAAAACTCAAGAAATCATCAGACTGGCTTCATGGACTGGAAAACTTGATATAGTTAGGATATTAATACTTCCCAAAGTGATATAGAGATTTAATTCAATCTCAATTGTAATATCACAATTATAGATAAGTCAATTATCATTTATAAATAAGCTGATTCCAAAGTGTATAAGGTAAGGTAAAATAACTCAAATAACCAAGGCAATTTAAAAAAAGAACAAAGTGGGAGGACTAGCACTGCCTGTTTTTAAGATACACTATGAGGCTAGAGTAGTTAAGACAAAATGGTGTGGGTGAAGGAATAGACACATAATTAAAAACAGAATAGAAAATCTAGAAAGCAACCTAATAAGTATGGACAACTGATTTTTGATTAAAGTGCAAAGACAGTTGAATGGAGAATAGACAGTCCTTTAAGGAATAGTTGACTATTAGAGAGCCATATGCCAAAAATGATTATTGTTTTATACCTCACACTGTATATAAAAAACTAACTTAAAATATATAATGGACCTGCATGTCAAATATGAAAGTATAAAAGCCTATAATAAAATGTTCATAACCTGGGGATAGGCAATGATTTTTTAGACATAGCACCAAAAACAGGATTCATAAAATTTAACTTCATTGCAAATAAAAACTTTGCAAAGGGCACTATTAAGGAAACAAAACAAGACAAAACAAAACCACAGACAGATATAAAATACTTGCATATCACATATCAAATGAAGGATTTATATCCAGAAAGTAGAAAAGATTCTCAAAACTTAATAATAAGACAAAAATGCAGTTAAAAAAAAAAGGGACAATATCTGAACAGGCTTCACCAAAAAAAAAAAAAATATATATATATATATAGATATATAGATATAGATAGATAGATATAGATGAATAGATAACAAATTGTAGGACATCCTCACAATGAAGTTACTACTTAGTATTTAAAGGAACAAAGTTTTGATGCTTATAAAAATTGATGATTCTCACATGCATTTTGTTAAGTGAAAGAACCTAATCTTAGAAGTTATACAGTGTATGATTCTATTCATATGGCTTTCTGGAAATGGCAAAAAATAGAGGTAAAAAGAACAGATCATTCATTGTTGAAGCTGGGTAATGGAGGACACTAAGCACAAATGGATGGGACTAGAGAATTGATTAAAGTGTTGTAATTTTTGTGTATCCTGTCAATGAAATTGTTGTAAGAATGTCTGTTTGTGTCAAAACTCAAAAAACTTAACACTAGAAATGTTGACTTTATCCATGGATATTTTTAAAAAAGTAGATGAAGAAAAGAAAGAAAATAAGCACTTGGTTTATCCCTAAAAATACATATAGGTTTTATAATGAAAATAAAAAGTATTTGGAAAAAAGCAGCTTAGGTTTTATTGAACTCAAAACTCTGCAAAAATAGCATCATCTTCCTGTGAATAAAACCCATGATTTTTAAAATATGATTTTTTTAAAAATTGAAAGTCAAATGATATTAAATTACAGCTTAAATTCTGACTTTCTGTAATGTGACTATTACTGAGCAGAGTAGGTTGTAAATAATTGGTGGTAAATTCATTATTAGCCAACATAATAATTAAACATGATAATTAATACTAACAATAATACTTACTGCCGTTATTATTTATCCTTTATCTTTTAAAATGGACTTTAAAAAAAAAAACACCATAATACTAGTAGCTTAGATTTTCTCATCCTAAACTCACTGAAAAAAATATCCAGAATCAATACTATTTTCCTGTTTTTTTTTCCTAGTATAACTACATTTTCCCATTCTTAAGCTTTTAAAATGGCTTTCAATTATAAATTCTCCAACTATGTTCAAAAGAAGTTGTGGGAATTGCCAGCCTTTGGCATGGTATGGTGAAACCCATCAGTAAAACAAAACAAAACAAAACAAATCAAAACAAAAAAACAGCAGCAGGTTTCAAGCAGTGGGAAGTTCTGTGGTTACAAATGTTCCTGGCAGGCTAAAAATATAGAACAGGTTGTATCCTGATGCTGTGCTGGTTAGACTAGTCATGCTTGTGTTTGGGTTCAGAGACTACACATCAGTTGCTTCTGGTTGAGTTACTGGTTTCACCAATGACAGTGTGTGGTTGGAACAGATGAGGTCAGATGTTTAGTCTTTCAAAATGCCATCATGGACCTGTGAGGTGTAGCGGGAGTCTTCAGACCTTCCCCTCTCCAAGAATAAGGTATAATCCAGGTCTTCTTGCTGACTCCATGCAGTTGTGTGGAAACCCCAATCCCATCTCTGAGCTCTTCAGAGAGAAACCAGCAGTATTGTTGCTGGCAGTGGTGTAAACATTGTAACCTTGTAGCTTGTCAGAAGTAATAGAAAACCTCAAATTTTATATCCTAATCCAAACCCAAGATTTGTTTTCATTTGGAATTGCCTTCCATGAGGCACGCAAGGAAGATCAGGAGTTTGGTTTTACCCCTGTACACACACCCAAAACAATGGGAAAAACCTCAGCTGCAGGTATATCTTGTATTTCTGCTTTTGTTCCCCCCCCCCCCCGCATGCATTCTAAACAAAGGCCTTTTCATCACAGCACATTTCATAAATACCAGGAATCTCTATTACTCTTGGCTTCAATTGCTGTGAAAATCTATTTGAGTCCTAAAAGAGAAGCAAGGAAATGAATAGCCGTTGCAGGGAAGGAGTGGGATTTGGGATAGCTCCACTAATGTGTGGATCATTGTGTACAAAATAATAACGTCCATATTTATGACACTACCATATAAGCATTTAATTTAGAGAAAAATCTTACTTGTATTTCACACAGCATTATAGGTTATAGGTTGTATGAATATTGAACTTTCAGAACCCTGTTTCATGAAGCATAAATATTTCTTGATGCCCTCTTGACATTTTAATCTTTACTGGAGCAGTGAGTTTTATCTCTTTGTTCACTGCTGTGTCCCATTTTCTAGAAGGAATATCTGACATCTATGAGAATGAATAATTGTCACATGAAGATATTCACTGGTAAACTCATTAACAGACCCTTCGGTCTTTCTTTTTGTAAATGTCTGTTTGCAGACACAGTGCCACGTGCTGAATGTGTGTCCATGAACAAGGCAAGCATGGTCCTTGTCCTCATGGAGCTCCCTGTGCAGCTAGAGAGACTCTTTGTTAAATAGCAACCTCATAAATACATAAATGCAAATGTGAAATTCTGTTAAAGCAAAGTACGTTTTGTTGTTCTTTTTCTTGTTTTAGAGAGAGCATAAGTGGGGTGAAGTGCAGAGGGGAGGGGGAAGGAAAACCCCAAGCAGGCTCCCTGTCCAGTGTGGAGCCCATGCAGGGCTCGATCTCACAACCCTGAGATCATGACCTGAGCCAAAATCAAGAGTCGAACACTCAACCAACTGAACCATCCAGGCGTCCCAAAGTATAAGTTTATAAGAGGACTTACAGTGAAGAAAATGAACCTATTTGGGTGGGCTTGTCGACTTGGAAGTTAGACTCTAGACAAGACTACACACAGATAAAGATTAAAAATGAGGGCTCTCGTGTCACCTTCAGGACTTTTGAAATGTATTTCAATAATTTATAAACTCCTTCTTAACTCTGTGCCTTTCTTACAGTGTCCTGTCTTGCAGTAGACTTATTAGAGAGCTTTTCTTATTCATACTTCTTATTAATATATTTTAATTGAATGAGATAAATTTTTATTTTACAAATTACTCTTATTTAAGACTGAGTGTATGTTGTTTAGTTTTGTCTCCTGCACAGTCTTGCACAAAGCAAGTCAGATTCCCTTTCCTCCAGCTATAATTATCTCCAGGTTCTTACGTCTGCTTCCTGTTCCTGTTCAGCAGGCCTGTGGGTGATAAAGGCTTCTGGCCCTTGTTAGTTGTAAAGAATTTCATCAACATCTATTGGTTTCTCTTAGTTCTGCTCACCCCTTTGTAAATTTAAATATATATATAACTTGCTTCAATTACTATGAGTTAGCCATCCCTATTCTATGAGGACTCTGATACAAGAGACATAGATTTATTTCCCTGTTCCTAGTGAGAGTAAAATTGAAAAATGAGTGAAGAACAAACTATTGTAAATAAAGATGTTTCTGAGTAAACAAAGAAGTTCTATGTTTTATAGCAAAGAGTGGAGGCCTCAATGTCAGATGGACCTGGTTTGTTCCAGGCTCCAGAACTTCCTACCTGTGGAACTAGAGACAAGTTACTGTGGTCCTTTGCATCTCAGGATTCTCACGTGTAAAGTGGAGATGAGAATTCATAACAGAACTAGTATGAGAATTACTGATAACATATAGTATGCAAGAGCATACTATAGTGCCAAGAGACACTTTGTAGGCAATCAGTAAATGGTGTTTTTTATTACTAGCAATAACCTCCACCAAAAAGGGCACACTCAAGCAACAAATCAGAAATGTTCCTTTGAAGACAACAAAGCTACAGTGGTTTTGATAAGGAAGAGAAGAAGAAAATTCTGAGTGTGTTTGTTTTTTTTCCCCAATGCTTACTATTTAGATAAATATGCTTTGGTTTTATCTGCTATTAGAGGAAAGTGTATTTGGATTTTATAAAATAAAATGACATGCTGAGACCATTACCCATTCTCGGGCCATCGATTCTAAAATATTTCGGAGAAAGGTGTAAGTTTTACTAAACTACAGAATTCATCTTGAGATTATAGCAAGAGTCAGACAATTACATTTGTTATGGACAAAACTTATTATGGACATAATGTAAAATCCATTAGGTCATAATATCATATTATTTTGCTATAAATCTTCCAAAAATTCTTCTAACAATTTACTTGATAGAATTTTCTGAGTTAGTTCTATAAAAAATATTTTTTTTTCATATGAGACCTTAAGATGAGTTAGTTTTTCTTGAGGAGAAATTTTACTGAAAGAGTAGATCTTTTGAAAATCTGTGTTTTGCACTAAGAAAACCAACCATTTTGGTGCAATTTGATGGCTCCATAGGTTGAGTGTTCAACCCTTGGTTTCTGCTCAGGTCATGATCTCATGGGTTGTGATATGGAGCCCTGCATAGGGCTTTGCACTCAGAGGGGAGTCTGCTTGAAGATTCTCTTCCTCTGCCCCTCTCCCTACCCCCCAAATCTCTCTCTCTACAATAAATAAATATATCTTTAAAACAAAAGAAAATCATCTTTTTTTCTTCTCTCTCTCCACTTGTCTCTTGGAAATTTCCTAAGGATTGTTTTTCCAATTAAAATTCTACATCAACTCAGAGCCCATTGAGTTTAAATGGTACCTGAATGGCAACTTTTCCTCTTTTGGTGCCAGATGTCTTATGTGAATGCATTTCTAGAAGATATCTTATTTGCAATTGCGACTCTGGGACCTTTGTTTATACACGAGTGAAATGGTCATTTCATTTGATCCCTTTAAATATGTCTGCATTTATGAAGTGCTCTTAGAACAATTGGAAGTAATTAATTGTCACTTGAGAAAAATCTATTCTAAATATAGGAAATGACACATATTCTGCAGGTTATAGATTTATGCTTGAACTCATGAGCTTCATATGCCTATCAGAATTGACATGTTACTATGATCTCTTTTCTAGTTATTGGCTTTAAAGGAGTAGTTATCAAGTATTATTCAAGGGTATCAGGTGATCCAACAAGGAAAAAAATGGAACTTTAGAATGTTGAAGAAATAAACTCTTATACTATGGAGGTAGCTGGTGTTAATCATGCTGTGCACAGAACAGATACCGTTAGTTATGCTCAGCAGAATGGGATAGCATTTCATGTGAAACTTTGAAAAGAAATTTTGTACTCTATTTTTTTTTAAGATTTTATTTATTTACTTGAGAGACAGAGAGATAGAGAGGGAGTACACAAGCAGGGGGAGTAGCAGGCAGAGGGAGAAGCAGGCTCCTCACTGAGCAAGGAGCCCGATGCAGGACTCAGTGTGGAATTCAATCTGGGACCCAATCTGGGACTCGATCCCAGGACCCTGGAACCATGACCCGAGCTGAAGGCAGATGCTTATCCAACTGAGCTACCCAGGTGCCCACTTTGTACTCTTTAGAACGTTAGGACATCAGACTTTCTGTTTAAATTGTATAAGTTTCTAGCAAAGATGATCTGTATAAGAGCTTTGGAGACAGTTCAGAAAATGAGAGAGAACTGCTTTGAAGATGTATAGGAAGAAAATGCAGAGCTTTGGGAAGGACATTTGTTTCATCGTCAACATTTCTTCCCCAGTTTTCTTTAAGTGTTGCATTTGACAAATATTTTCAGCAATTATGTTATTCATGGAGAGTTTTCTACCTTATGTGCATAATCCTTTGAAGAAAATGTATTGAACCCAAGAATTATAAATAAAGACAGAGAAGTAGGAGTAGGAATATGCCAAAAAGAATCCACTCATATTACCTTCATAGACAGGACTTCACTGGCATTGCCACCTGGATTAGGAGTGTTTCTTGGATCGTTTTATAATGTGCTGTGTTTATTTCATATTGTTTTATAGAATAAAATCTGTTTTTATGTATCTCCTTCCCCTGTGAGTGAGCACCATGTTATGCTCAACAATGAGTCAAGGCCTGGCCCAGATAAAGAACTCAAGAATTGTTTGAAATTATTATGTAAATGATTTTAAAAAATGAATACAAATCAGTCTTAAAAATAAAAATTGATACCTATGTTTTATAACTCAGTTACATACATTGCTAACTCACAGCAGATTAAATATTATTCATATAAATATTAATATTTATATGGATATTATTAATTTTATATTGATATTATAATTATATAATATTTATAAATATTATTCATAATTTATATTACAAATTATTATACAAATTATATTATACAAATTATATTATAATTATATAATTCATAGAAATTTATATAATTTATAAATTATATAACATGTATTATATAATATTTATGAATATAATAATATTTATATTATATATTATTTATAAATATAATATTTATATTATATAAATGTTGATATTTATTAATAAATAAATATTAAATATTATTCTATTCTTTTATAGATGCACATAAGAAATACAGTTTTATAGATAGTGTGGGTAGATATTCCCTATTAATATGTACCAAGCAGCTCTTGTTCATTTTTCAACAAATTATATTCCACAGTTTGTTAAGATTGTGGATATAGAATTATAGGTTCTGAGGTTTGCTTTAGCTCTGTGGTTTCTACATTCAGAGCTCTGCTGAAAATGTGTGTGGTATTTATACCAAACGAAACCATGGCAATGAACCATGTAGGATTGGGGCTCATGGGGAGCCATAGAGTATTCTGAAAAGATCATAGGCTTGGAATCCCATAGCTTATAACTTTAACATTCAGTTCTGCCAGTTGCTAGATAGATGAACTTGAGGAAGTAAATATCTAAACCTCTCCCAGTTTCCTTCCCATGTAGGGTAGGCATTGTTTAAAAATATTTTATGAATTTTGGCAAACACAATTATTCAAGGAAATAAAATAAGATATAAATCCGTGAGAAATAAAGGGCAAATAAGTGCATATATAAATAAAACAATGCCTCAAAGAACAGTAGCTAATTTTTTCCCAACCTAGACTGCAACAGTAATTCCTTTATGCCTCTTTGTCTTACTAGGCCACAGTTTTGGGGTTTTGTTTCAGCTCTCTAAATACATTGCAGTCTTCCTACCTCATGACTTTCATACATGTTGTATCTTGTCTTAAAAGCACTTCCCACAAACACACATGCACACACATTACCATAACACAAACATATGTAAGCATCTTTCTATAGAGTAGGTTCTTCATGGTTTGGGGTTTTTTGTGTTTTTTTTTTTTTCCAGCCTGATATGTCACTTCCTCAGAGAAACTGCCCCTAACCACTTCTTAAAGGAAGTCACATTATATAGAAGTACTTGTATGGACTCTGAAAAAAAATCCGAGGGTTTTCAAGGGGAGGTGGGTGGGAGGTTGGGGGAATCAGGTGGTGGGTATTAGAGAGGGCATGGATTGCATGGAGCACTGGGTGTGGTGCAAAAACAATGAATACTGTTACGTTGAAAAAAATAAATCAATCTTTAAAAATTAAAAAAAAAAGAAGTACTTGTATTTTCACAGTATTTCAGGCAATTTACATGTATATACTTATTCTTTTTGTTTGTTTCCTTGTTTGGTCAGTGTCTGAGTCTCAACTAAAATAGAAGTCCCTTGAGGCCAGGAATTCTTGTCTTCCTTACTCACCACAGTGTCAGCAGAGTGCCTTCAGAGAGCACAGGCCCAGTGAGTGTCTGTTGACTGCCTAGGTGAATACTGGAAGAATCAAATGACAGAAAACACTGACATTGGTGAGCATAATTAAGTTAGTCTCACCCCATGCTGGTTTGTAAATTAGTATCTACTGATTCGGTAGTCATCTTTCACCCAAAGAAAAGTTGGAACTTTCACTCCTGTTTGAATATTGTAAGAAAGGGAAATTTAGAAGTTGCTCCTTTTGGAAGCTACATGCTGGTGTCAGTGGATTAAGGTGAATACAGTATTATTATAAAGTTCCCATCGAGCCATTTCTCTGGGGCCAAGGGTAATTTCTCTTTCAGTCAACATCTTTGTCATCAACAATCACTGTCTTCTATCTATGCAACTTCCCTCTCCCCCACTCCACCCCCAAATATTTATTCAGAGTAAAAGACTCCTCTCCACCAGGGTCCAGAAACAGAAAACTGACCATTTAATATCCTACATAGATATTTCTTAAAAGAATGTATCGATCATATTAAGAAAGATTAATAGGCATAGAAATGTACTAGGACAGATTTGCCCTGTGTCATTTCTTGGATGTAGTATAGAAAAAACTAGTTGGTCTTTAAGGGGAATTGTCTGGTATGTTTGTGGTTTTCAGTATGCTTTCTGTGGACCTTGGGAAATTCCTCTTCAGGGAAGTATTTTCTTGTCAATACAAGGTCCCAGAAAGCTAAGCGACTGGGTATTATGCTTCTAGTCAATTCATAGTTCTTCCTTGCATCTCTTTCTAGTTCATATTCTATGTATACAATGAGACTTGATATGAAAATACATAGTTTTATAAAACCAAAAGATAGAAGCCCACTCCTATGTTTATCTGAATTTCTTTTCTTTTTTTTTTTTTTTTTAAGATTTTATTCATTTATTTGACAGACAGAGATCATAGGTAGGCAGAGAGGCAGGCAGAGAGATTGGAAGGGAAGCAGATTCCCTGCTGAGCAGAGAGCCGGATGGGGGCTCCATCCCCTCCATCCCAGGACCCTGAGATCATGACCTTAGCTGAAGGTAGAGGCTTTAACCCACTGAGCCACCCAGGTGCCCTGAATTTCTTCTTTTCAACCATATCTTGTTTCAGTAGAACTTCTTTCAAAAATTGTTTTGTTATTTCTTTTTTCAGTATTCCCATTAGTTCCAATGGGCAGTATACATTTGTACCTCTGCTTGTCTTTACTTGAATCCGTTTACTTGAAGAGCTATTTAGAAACTTTGAGTCAATTTATAAACTGACTATAAAATTGAATAGTTAAAAAATTACTAACATGAGCAATTTGAGTGGATTTTTGTTAAATTTGTTTATATTCTAAATATAATAATTAATGAAAATGTACCTTTTCTCTGTCTTTACCCCTTGTCCATATCTATTATGACCCAGATTCTACTCTGTCTCAAAATTGAAATTAAAATGAGTAACTGCAAAGCAAAAGCTTCCTTAATTGAATGTGCTATGTACTAATGCATTGGTACTATCCCTTTCACTTTTCAATCACTCCCTTAGAAATTTACCTTAATACAGAGAATCAGCATGTGGGCAGGGAGGCTCGTGGAAACTAGTGGAAACTTTGTCTATCTGCCATCTTTGAGTTTGGCCATCTCTGTGCTCTTTCTGTGTTTTAGTCTCTATTGGTATGGACTTCGCTAAATGTTCTTTACATTTCAGTGTCTGTGAGTTTGGGGGAAAAGAGATAGGGTTCAGGAGTTTTGAACTAATTTATAGATTCACCCTGATGTGGTGGTTTTAGCTTGGGATAGAAAATCTTATCTGCTTATTTATCTGTGTGATATAAATCATGTTACTTTTCCTCTCCAAGTCTCAGCTCCCCACAGCTAATAGAAATAACAATGCCTGCTCTATAAGATTGTTGGAAAGTCAAGGAAGAATAGAGTACAAAGAAGGGCTCTATTTAGTAAATAACAACTTGAACGTTTATGTATTGTTTCATTTATTTTGCCACTTTGAGAATTAAATGGTTAGATGTATCCAAAGACAATCCAAATGATTGTTCTCATAACTTCCTAAATGAATTTCACCACTTGTTGTTGTTGTTGTTGTTTTTTATACAAATTCTTAAAAATTATGAAAGCACAGGAAAAAAGATGGCAGGATAAGTCAAATAGGAAAAAATGCAAAAGGTCAACTTTTATCACAAGAAAGTATTCAATGTTATATCTTACCATGATGTGAATCTTGAATCATTACATTAAACATTTTTCTTGTGAGAAAAAAAAAATGATGGAAGGTCAACTGGAAAAGAAGCTATTTATTCCTCTGGACTATTTGACAAAATTCTCACTTTCCCTTATAAAATATGAACAAAACGAACTCAATTAGTTCAAGTCTCTAGATGGTAGGTTTTTTTGGTTTTTGTTTTTTTTTTTAAGATTTTTATTTATTTATTTGACAGACAGATCACAAATAGGCAGAAAGGTAGGCAGAGAGAGAGAGGAGGAAGCAGGCTCCCTGCAGAGCAGAGAGCCCTACTCCGGGCTCGATCCCAGGACCCGGGGATCATGACCTGAGCCAAAGGCAGAGGCTTTAACCCACTGAGCCACCCAGATGCCCCTAGGTGGTGCTTTTCAAAAATACTTTCCTGAAACAGCCACCACAAGAATTAAAATTATTTGTTGACTTCTGCGGAGTATATACTTCTTAACTCACCATTTTGAATTTGCAGGTATGAATGTAAGCAAGAGTGAGATAACAAAGGAAACTTCGTTGAAACCATCCAGGAGATCCCTGCCTTGCCTCGCCCAGAGCTACGCCTACTCAAAGAGTTTGAGCCAGTCTACCTCACTCTTTCAGTCCACCGAGAGTGAGTCTCAGGCTCCCACTTCTGTAACCTTCATCTCCTCGGACAAAGCAGAGCCAGGTGAGCAGCTATTCCTGCTTTTTTTGTTCAACTTGCAAAAAATAAGTGTTTTCAAACCGTTCCTTCCTTCCTTCATCTATTTTATTAGTCCTTACAGAACTCATTAGCTGGAAGGCTGGCATAGAAAGGAGAACATTTCACCCGTCAGACAGGAGACATTTGTTGGCTAGCTGTGTTTTCACGTCTTTCTTGCCTTGAAAGAAGCCAACCTTGTGGGAACCTGGAGCTCGTATTTCCTGTTTGCAGGAGAAGACGGACCAGCTACCTGAATTTCTGTCTCATCATTTCTGGAGAGAGCCTGTAACCAGTAACTGAAGAGAGTATGTCAGCAGTACTAAACTCAGTTTCCTAAAAAGAAAGACCAAAGATTTTAAGTAATATTGACAATAAAGCAGTGAAGATTTGACTCCAGAAAGATGTGGTTGGACAATTAGCAATCAAATGTTAGCACGAAAGCCTTAGAACAAAAGGGCTGAAATACAAGGAAGTTCCAGCTGGATGCCACATTAAAGATACTTTGTGGCTGCCCTGGGCACTTTCTGCACACATCTGCCCATCTGAGACATCATTATGCTTTTAGACAATTCCTTTTCACAAAGCCAGGAGTCAAAATACAACCCAGCCCCCTATCATTCAGTAGATGAGGTGTGTTTCTATTTCCCCATCTGTTTCTAAGTTGCTTTTTTGTCTGAAGAGAATGCATTCCTTTATGATTCCTTGGGGTTGTTTCTTCCTCTGGATAACTTGAAAATACCAAGATTCTCTTTTCAGTAACACTGTGAAATCACTACTAATTATAAATAAGAGTTTACATCCATGTCCAATAAGAAAAGTGGCTAATTATTCAAGAGGATGAAGGTACTGAAATATAATAGAGATGAATCTTGCCCTTATTGAGTGAAATTTTAAAATAACTAATTTCAACTCATTAACTTAAAATATTCCTTTATGCTTGGCCATCAGTCACAGTCATTTTTCTAAATGTTAACGTTTTTATTTCCAAAAACTATGAATGTCGATGTCTTTTTTTTTTTTTTTTTTTCTCCCCCTACAGTTAATGCTGAGGAGGATAAAAAAGACTCTGTGCTCAAATGCTCTTTTGCTGACCTCAGTGACTTTTGCTTGGGTAAGTAGGTTTCGAGTATTTCCTTATTCCTTTACCCCCTCTCCAAAAGTAAGCTGTCTTCTTCAAATCTAGAATATTATTTTTTAAGAAAATAATACCTGTTTGATCTTTAATATTTGATGGATGAGTGTAATATCCTCAGGTTATAAAATGATTAAGGTATTTTATGCACGGTTTGAAATTCAAGTGATACAAGATTTATAATGAACAACAATCTCATAACCAAAAACGTTTAACACTTTCTGCTGTTGAGCTTTTGGAAATATCTTTCAATTCCCTATGAATAAGCACATTAATTCTGCTATTTCTAGATTTATTAAATTTCAGCAGTGTCTGTTGACCCCACTGTGGTGTTAGATGAAGATTTAGCTTATTTACATAACCCTTCAATTTTTCATAGTTACACTATCATTTAAATTTTTAAACCTCTCTGCTGATTAAATTTGTCACTTTAAATAGCATATTTACACCTTTATATCATGTTCTATCACATTTTAACAGTATTTTTTACTCTCCACTTGGCAAATGTAGTATTACTATGAAAATAATGCTTTTGACAGTCACAGGATGACTTCCTTTTCTATAGTTAAAGTTGTTATGACCTCTCTGCCACTCTTACATAGTCCTAGAGTCAAGGTCAAATTGATTCCGCTTTCCAACTCTCCATCAATTACTCAAAATCATGCCACACTAAACTTACTTTCTTGTTTATGCCACTAACTTTTGTTAGTTTTATTTTCCTAGATTATCTGTATATTTTTTTCTTGGGATGAGAAAATATCTCACCTTCTGAATATTCCCATCTGTTCCAGATTCTAATTTTTATATCCTTTACTTCATTCTTCTTCCTTAAGAAATTCTTGGTATTCACTGACTTTTCATTAGATATCTAGATACCTGGGTTAATGCCAGTTTCTACTGTACCACATATTCCTCTTTCTTAGTTTTCAACCTCATTTTTTTCCCCACAGTGTATCCTTAAGAAACTACCTCTGAGGGTCGCCTAGGTGGCTCAGTGGGTTAAAGCCTCTGCCTTCAGCTCAGGTCACGATCCCAGGGTCCTGGGATGGAGCCCCACATTGCATAGGCTTTTTTGCTCAGCCAGAGAGGCTTTCTGCTTCTCTGCCTACTTGTGATCTGTCTGTCAAATAAATAAATAAAATCTTTAAAAAAAAATAGAAAGTAAGAAAGAAATTACCTCTGAAGGCTCATGTGAGATGCAGACTTTCTAAGTTATTGTATGTCTGAGATGACTTCAGTTCACTCTTACATTTCATTGTATTTTATAAAGTCCTAAGTTGAAAATCATTTTCCTTGAAATCTGGAGACTGGATTCACTATTACCTAGCATCCACTGTTACTGCTAAAATTCCAACTGCTATCTGATTCTTGTTCTGTTGTCATTGAATTTTTTTTCTTCTCTCTGTGCATTTTTATTGTCTTTATTTTTTGTGTTACAGAATTATACAGCATTATGTTTAGGTGTGTGTGCATGTGTGCATTTTCTTTTATCTCATGATTTTGGTTTCTGCCTCAGTTCTGGAAGATTTCCTACACTTTTCTTCCAAATGACTTTTCATTTCTGTGTGTGTGTGTGTGTGTGTGTGTGCGTGCGTACGCATTGGGGAGAGGGTAAGATCATATATGTATATTTGATTTCCAAGTCTTTTTTTGTTTTCAGAATGTAACATTTTCAGGGTATCTGTTGTATTTCATGAACATAACATCTCTAATCTCTCTAATTACACTTGTGATTTCTTAAGTTTTTCTTTGTTTTCGTTTTTTTTTTAAGTTTTAGTCTGTTGTTCCAGTGATCCATTTTCCTGCGTGCTTCTATTAGTCATTCTCTTTTAGGCTGTAGGATTTCCAACAATTTCTGGTGATCTTTGGTCATCTGCTTACATTTAAGAAAAAAACAACAGGAAGGCTGAGTCAGAGTTCTGGGTACTTGGAGACGTCTCAGGGAAGGAAAGCTCTCACTACAGAGTGAATGGCTAAGGGGCCATTACGTAGGTGATCTACCCAATCTCAGATGGAAGACTGTACTCCAGAGTGCTGATTCCCACATTACTGCTTTTGCGCTTTGTATTTCTTTTATTTTTTTTAATTTTTTATTTTTTATAAACATGTATTTTTATCCCCAGGGGTACAGGTCTGTGAATCCCCAGGTTTACACACTTCACAGCACTCACCAAAGCACATATCCTCCCCAATGTCCATAACCCCACCCCCCTTCTACCCCCCCTTCTTCCAACCCCCCTCCCCCCAGCAACCCTCAGTTTGTTTTGTGAGATTAAGAGTCACTTATGGTTTGTCTCCCTCCCAATCCCATCTTGTTTTGTTGATTCTTCTCCTACCCACTTAAGCCCCCATGTTGCATCACCACTTCCTCATATCAGGGAGATCATATGATAGTTGTCTTTCTCTGCTTGACTTATTTCGCTAAGCATGATACGTTCTAGTTCCATCCATGTTGTTGCAAATGGCAAGATTTCATTTCTTTTGATGGCTGCATAGTATTCCATTGTGTATATATACCACATCTTCTTTATCCATTCATCTGTTGATGGACATCTAGGTTCTTTCCATAGTTTGGCTATTGTGGACATTGCTGCTATAAACATTCGGGTGCACGTGCCCCTTTGGATCACTACGTTTGTATCTTTAGGGTAAATACCCAGTAGACCCCGGGGGGAGGGGCCGGCTCCCAGTAAGTGGCGGCGCTTTGTATTTCTTTTGATAAAAAGTTTGTGCTTGCATGTTTTATTTTCAGACCTTCAGTTTTCTTCAGGTTTTCACTTCTAAATCTCACTCATATCTTTGTCTACCTGCCATCTTTGAGTTTGGTCATCTCTAGGATGATTCATTGTCTTCCTGCCTCTGCACAAAATCAAGGCTAAACTACATGATCAGGGCACCTGGGTGGCTCAGTGGGTTGGGCCTCTGCCTTTGGCTCAGGTCATGATCTCAGGGTTCTGGGATCGAGTCCCACATTGGGCTCTCTGCTCTGCAGGGAGCCTGCTTCCTCCTCTCTCTGCCTGCCTCTCTGCCTACTTGTGATTTCTCTCTGTCAAATAAATAAATAAAATATTTTTTAAAAAAAGATTAAACTACATGATCAGTTAACACTCTTACATCAGAATTTTACATTCTAGAAAACTACTGTAGGCCTGTATCTTTAGAAAGTATTTATTATCATGTTAAGTCTCCAGAGCAAGGGACAACAAATGTACTTGAAAGCTCATTCAGCCATCTTGAACTTTGTTTGTTTATTCTACCAACAAGTTGATGATACACAGCTCTTCAGTGTGATACTTTGGTGTATAAGCCTGTATAGCACTTTGTTGTATAAGCCTATATAAGCCTATGAAACCTGTACAACACTTATTTTAGAGACCTGTTATAGAATTTTACATCTAAAAATCTATTCCAAAAAATAGTATCAGAAATTGAAAAATAATTTTCCTCACAGCTGCCTTAACTTAGGAATAGAGGAAAATTCAACATTATAGTAATTGTACTATAGTACATTTTGTGACATATTTCTGGGTGGGGAAAAATAGCTTAAATATAAATGTAGACCTCCCCTCATTTTAGTTAAAAATGTATTGGAAAAGAGGTAGAAAGAAAGGAACAAACATGTTACCTAAGAGTGTGTATCTTCATGTGGTACGATTATTTGTGGTTTCTTCTTGTTGTCTGTGTTTTCTTCCCCCCCCCCAAACAATATATACAAATATTATATAATAAGAATATGTAAAGAATAAATTTACATCAGAATTTTTTGTAAGAAAAATTGTTCATATTTCTGTCAAAATAGCATATGTTCAATGGAGAGTTTTCAGAATTGAAACTTGAAAGTGGTGGATAGTCACCCAGTATTTGGAATAACAGTAATATTGAAAGATTCTGTCTTGACCCTCGGTTTGTAGTCAGTATAATTTTTACTATTTTTCCTATAAACAGAGATAAGTTTATTCAACCTTCTCTCTTCCCTTTTGCTATTATCATGCAAGATTTACTTCATTTGAGTGAGATTTGCATTAAGATCTATAGCTTGCCAGACTTGGTTATGAGCAATGCCTTTGAACTTTTTTTTTTTTTTTTGGTAATTCATAAACTGATTAGAAAGAAAAGAAAGCCAGAATTTATCAAAGAGTAATATTCATCTGTTACAACGCTTATTTCACAAACTTAGAGTGAATTTATTTATAACCTTCAGAGGGTTAGCCCTGAGTTTTCAGCAGTGAACATTTCGGTGGCCTGACTGCACCGCCTGCATCAGTGGTTGTCAACTCTGGCTATGCATTCAAGTCACCTGGGAGCTTTTAAACCTCTGAGTCTCAGCTCCCAGGAATCAATTTTACTTGATCTAAGGAATGATGCATACTTTTAACTGTATCCCAGGCAAATATTAAATGTAGCTAGAATTTAGAATTTCTAGCCTAGGGGCATCTGGGTGGCTCAGTGGGTAGGTATCTGCCTTCAGCTCAGGTCATGATCCCAGGGTCCTGGGACTGAGCCCCGCGTCTGGCTCCCTGCTCATTGTGGAGCCTGCTTCTTTCTCTGCCTGCTCTGCAAGCTGCTCTCCCTGTTTGTGCTCTGTCTCTGTCTCTCTTTCTCTGACAAATAAATAAACAAAATCTTAGGGGGAAAAAAAAAAAGAATTTCTAGCCTAAAACATGTATCTTGATTTCTCTCTGAGGACATTGTTAGGATACTTTTTCATAATTTTTTAAACAATGAGCTGTGTTATTTATCGTAGCACTCTGAATTACTGCAAATTAGTCATGTTTCTTACAATACTCACTTTTGTGTGTGTGACATCAAGACAGTGCTGGCTTATTAAGTTTCCTAATTAAAAGAAGACAGCCACCAGCAGTTTCATTTCATATAGAACATCAGAATCAAAGAGAACATTTCATTAGAACAAATACACTCAATCAGAGTACAAAGGTCTTTCCCATGGTAATTAATTCTGAAAGAGGTTACTATTATTACTTTTCTGATAAGACAAAAACAAGAACAAAAACCTTGTCCAAAATATCCATACGGTTGATGTAGTTTACATAGCCCTTTTCATAATAATTTTCCCACACTAATACTAGTTAATAACCTAACAATAACTCTAGCCATGCAAGCCTTTCCATTCAATTTTATGCATCTTATTTTTGATAGTGAAATAATCATGATAGTGTCATCACAAATGTTAACATTTTCTCTAAATGCTTAATGTAATTGGATGTCCTAACTCCATGAATGTTTCTCTCCTTATCATTCTAGTGTGTCCCAATCATCTGACACACTTGACCCGTGTTCCTCTCTTCAGGCATTGTACCTCACAGTCAATACTTTAGCACACCCAGCATTGATCTACCATTCATTCAACTTAGGAAATTGTCACAGCTTCTGAAGGGGTAAATATGCACACATGAGGTATTTCCTTTTACAGTGAATGTGAGAATGAAGCTCTGGCTGACTGTACCATCACCAAGCGTTCCAAGAATCCATCCTGGTGTAACACCTGGCTGGAAAGTACTCCTTTTGAAACAGCCGCATATCTAAGATGTATATGATTTTATCGCTTTTGAGAAGACATCAAGCAAAATGATGTCAAATATACCAAGAGTGTAATTAAATAAAGCATGAGTGTTTTAGCAATACATCCTTCCTTTTAAATTCAATGAAGTTACATTTTCTAATTTTGCTTTTAGAGTGCCAACTGCCAGCTTCTAGCATTGGGTTGGTTAACAACCCAGTGTTGATTGTTGGTACTTGTTTTTAAGTACCAACAGGCCCTAATACAATTTTTGGAACCTGATGGATACATCTAATTAATGGCTTTTTTTTTCTTTCCAAGAGAAAGGGAGAGCACATGCACATGAGTGTGAGGGGAGGGGTAGAAAGAGAGGGAGAGAGAGAATTTTAAGCACATTCCACACACAGTACTGAGCCCAGTATGGGGCTTGGTCACAACGATCCTATGATTTGGATCCTGATCCATACACCCTGATCCAAAATGAAGCATCAGACACTCAACCACCTGGACCACCCAGGATCCCCCCGTACTTTTTTTTTTCCCCCAGTGTACTACTTTGAACTGCCCCATGAGACTATCAGTGCTGTGGCACAGTTAACTGCATGTAGTCAGTGTTTCATTGAGGATGAGTATACCTCATTGTTCAAAATGATAGCCATGGAGGAAGAAGCATTCGTGGTCCTGTTGATTCAGAGCTGGACATTTCCATTAAGACTGCCTGACAGGATATAACTGTAACATATTATGGATGAAATGTTGTTTTCCCAGCCAGACATTGGTCAAGTTCCCATTCTTATATCTATGAGCTGTGTGACTGTGGCATGTTATTTACCACTCTGAACCTCAGTAATCTTATAAATTGGAATTAATGATCCATACTTTGCAAGACGATTGAGTTAAATGAAGAGACATAACTCCATCACTCTCCTAGCACATCATAGAGATTCAACAAATACCTGCTCATTACTTTATTCACTCACTCATTAAGCTTATCTTTTACCCCAAATTTTGCTGGGCTCAGAGATATCTTCACTAACCATTATCACCAAAATGTGATTTTTATGGCAGAGTGGAATAACAAGGATTTACCGAGCACTTACTACACAACTCTGTGTCTGCCTTACCTCACTTAATTCCCTTAACCATTCTTTGGATTAGGTACTCTTATGAGCCTCTTTTTATACCTGAGGAACCTGATTGGCCAAGAGATAAAATAACTTGCCAAATGCCATACGTCTTCCCACGGAAGAGTTGAGATTTTTAACCCAGGAAGTCTTCATCTTTCATCTTCTCCCTTAATCATCATAGTAGGAATCACAATCCATGGAGATGAAAGGTGGTTAGCGATGTCCGTAGAATACCAGCTCGGCAATGCTAATGAGTATGAGGCTGCGAGCAGCAAAAGATGGGGGTAACATTGCATGACATACTATATGTGGGAGATGACTGATTGAAGAAGGCTAATCAGGTTGGGAGTTTAGAATTCCATTCTTCCATTTTCTTCCTTCATTCTTTATATTGCTGTCTGTGAGCCTTTAAGTCTTCTTTTCTTTTCTTTTTTAAAGATTTATTTATTTTAGAGAGAGGTCGGGGGGAATAGCAGGAGAGGGAGAAATCCTCAAGCAGACTGCCCGCTGTGTGGGGAGCCCAACATGGGGCTGGTTCCTATAATCTTCAGATCATGACCTGAGCTAAAATCAAGAGTCACTCAACTGACTGAGCCACCCAGGTGCTCTGAATTCTACTTTTCATAGAACAGTTCACAGAGCCAAAACACCATTCTGCCTTGTGCCCTCAGCCACACAGACAGACACAGTCTCTCTCTTTCTTTCTTTCTCTCTCTCTGTCACTGTCTCTCTCTCTCTCTCTCACACACACACACAGTTATTCTGGAAAGTGTCAGTCCATGTAATGGATTTGAAATCCTGATGTGACAATACTCTTTTTTTTTTTTTAAAGATTTTTTTTTTTAATTTATTTGACAGAGAGAAAGATCACAAGTAGGCGGAGAGTCAGGCAGAGAGAGAGGAGGAAGCAGGCTCCCGCTGAGCAAAGAGCCCGATGTGGGGCTCGATCCCAGGACACTGAGATCATGACCTGAGCCGAAGGCAGCGGCTTAATCCACTGAGCCACCCAGGCGCCCCGATACTCTTGTCTATCAGTCCTGGACGCCCTGCTATAATCATCCACCCTCTCTCTTGCTCGTATTCTGTAAAATGACAAGGACAGAGACACCCATATTAACAAGTGACTGATGGCTGAGTCTGCTCACACTCATGCTGCAGTAAAAACAGATAACTTTTAAGTAAAATAATCAGGGCTTACTAAAACCAACGTAATTTGAGTCCAACCAACTAAAATATACATCTCTCTAATCTTGTGAAATCAACATTTCCTTAATGCTATGAAGCGAGTCCCTTAGGAAGTGATTTATATTAGAGTGGTAAGATAATTTGTTTTCTGTGAGCTTCATCGTTCAGCTTGCTGCAGTGTTCATTTTATTTCTTAAAACGGTTACGGTCAAATGAGTACGCAGTGATTTTGATTTCATTCTACGATACTTGATAATCTCCAATAATTTTTCATAGTTTTTTCAAATAGCATTTCATATTAAGATGGCATTAAAAAAAAAAAAAACAACTTCATAGTAATATTACCAGCCTATTTCAGAATCACAGAAATAAGGGATTTACACTGAAAGAACAGATTGTTTTCCAGGAGCGACAGCCTCACAGTCACTGTACATCTTTTCAGTTGTTAGTTAAACCCATTATGTAAGTCCTTTGGGCTCAATTTTCCAATTATTTTCAGAACCTGACACTGTTGAGTAGTTGCTGCCACAAGCCTTGTCCAGTGTTTCAGTCTCTGAGTAGATCAGCATCATGACTTCCTTCCTCTGATGCTTGCCTCCTTATGGTCTGTTTTCCATACAGCAGCTACAGGAAGCCTTCATATGAGGGGAATGAAATATCATCATTTCTCTACTCAGTCCCCTCCTGATTTCCCACTTCATGTAAAATGTAAACTCCTTACTGGAGCCATCAGAGGCCTTACGAGGTCTGGACCTGCTCCAGCTCTAGACCATTTGCTAATGCTTCCTTTGACTCACAGAGCATCAGCCATGCCAGTCCTCTTTTGTTCTTTGTTCATGATAAGTTTGCTCTCATCTCAAGGCCTGCCACTGAGAGAAACCAGAGTCATACAAGCTTCACTTTGTGTCTCCTAATCTTGACTTAAGAGGTATTACTGGAAATTATAAGATTTATTTTTTTCCTCTTTCCATTTCCAGAGGACACAGACTTAGTCTTGTTGGTGCATACGGGCCAGAATCAAGAATAGTACTTAGCATGTGGTAGGTGTGCAGAGAGTATTTTTAGGGTCCCTGAAAGGATAGATGAATAGATGAAATGATACTGACAGACATATCTCTGGAGAATCTACTCTCCATTACTCCTTTGCTTTCCATGATGTCATTCATTGCTGTGATTTTTCCCACTGGTTAGGAATCAGTGTTCCGTTATTTTTCTTAGTGAAGACCTAATCTAATTGTGTTACACTTTTTCATGTAAGTCATATTGACAAACCTTTTATGGAGCATTTAAAGACCTAATAGCTATGACTCTTCTTAAATAGTACGAGAATCCCTTTATAACATTATTCCTATGGGAAGTCCTCCGGAACATCATCCATTTAGATGCTTCCTACTTCCTATTATTATTATTGCACTTTAGTTATAATACTGTTGTACTCAGTTCACTAGATGATAATAATGGCTATTTATTTTTTCGTATTACCTAATATATACTGTCTACTTGAAGATGTATGGATGATTGACGATTGGGTGAATGTATGAAACAATAGATGTGGATAGAATAAACACTGGCATGCTGACAGTGGAAAGCATTTATCTTCAAGATCTGCTGGTTATGGGGTTGACTGAATACAGCTCCGACCATACCCTCAGTGTGACTGTCTAGCATCAGGACTTTTGAACAATGCGAGTGTTGGGAGAAATAGGCAGTATAGGAACTGCGAAGAATGATTAAGTCTGGATCTTCATTATCACCACGTTCTAACCACTGAGTAAACCATATATGGACCATTAGGTTTGTTCTTCATAGGAAACTTTGGTGGAATAATAATTTTAAAATCATGGAATTTATTAGCAGTCAGATCAAGTACTAACTCCATCAGTCAGCAGAAAGGTACACCATCTGTGCCTTAGGTTCCTGATTTATGAAATGGAGATATCAATATTATGGTTTGATTTTTTATAATATAAATAAGATTATTTGAATTAAGAGTTTTTGTGAGATGCAAATAAAACAATGTATGTTGGAAATATTCATATATTAATTCACATTAATTAACACAAAAAATTAATTTGGGTTTGCTGAAATCATCATTAGTTCTCTTTTCACTATATCAGGCTCCCTGCTTCAACATATTAAATGACTTTTTTCAGCTTTGAGAATCTTGGGTTTTTTTTTAAATTTAACAACTTTATTGAGATATAATTCACATACCATACGATTCACCAATTTTAAGTGTACAGCTCAGTGGTTTTTAGTATATATAAATTATAAAGAATAAAAATAACCTTAAACCATTAATATTATTATTTAATCATCAGCCCCAACTACTTTGGCAATCCTGGAACACACTATCATTAGCAATGTATGGGATGGTCACACTGTTGGAAGTCAGTAGAGGCCAACTAATAAGATCACTCACACATATTTAAAATTGCCTTAACAGTTACCTCATCAATTTCCAGATGCTCCAGCAGTTATATTAAAATGTAGCAAAGTAATGAAATGGCATTAAAATAAAGAAGAATTGACTGGAATAATTTGTCTATTAAAATTCCATTCTGAGAGCTGCTCTGAGGTTTATGTTACAATCATAGGAGCCTGCTATCTTCATTGGTTCCCTTGAGTTTTGAACTGATACTGGTTTGCAAACAAAATTTGCAAGAGTTAATGGATTCCCACTTGACTCAAGTTTTGATCATAAATTATATTACTGATGATTGGAAGAGGGTGTAAATTAAATTTTTAAATTGTTTATTGGCATACTCACGTTAATTACATGGTTTCCTATCCACCTAAGCTTTGAAGTGGAAGATATGACCTAGTTGTAGGTCCAAATTATATGATTAGTTTTGTAGATTCCCAATTACTGGAATTGTGAATTTAAAGAAAGATCAAAGAAAAAAAATGTATATTTCTTCAATACCTTATATGTACAAATCACATAGATTATTTTTTATTTAATCCTTGAAACAGATTTTATTATTCCAGATTTTCATATCAGCCAGAGTGGCCCCTTTAAAACTTAAATTAAATTACATGAGACTTCTACTTAAAACCCTTCAATATTTTTGTAGGTCCAAATAAAAGCCATAATCTGCATTATGGCACACTGTGTAAGCATCATCTGGCCCCTTACTACCACTTGTTGTCCCTCCCCTTTAACCCTACCCTCACCCTCCATCCAGCGGCACTTGTTCCTTGATGTTAAGTATGCTCTCACTCACCACAGAGCCTTTGCACTTGTTCCCTTCTCTGCCAGTAAATAAATGAAGATAAATAAAGACAACATATTGCATGTTAGAAACGGGTATGTGCTAAAGAGTAAAGCAAAGCAGAAAAATGATATTTTATGCTCAGTCAGCAGAATTTAATTAAGGATCAGACATAAGGTAAAAGAGAAAATGAGGAGTCAGGATCTTGGCCTCTGTAGCTGGAAGAATGGAGTAGCTATTTATTAAAGTGGTAATTATTTTTTTATTTTATTATCCATTGGCTTGGGGAAACATTCTTGGGAATACAGATTTTTTTTTTCTTTTTGATGACTTTCAGATCCCTCTTCAGTTGTGCCCCTAACACATACTGACACACTTTGTTCCAAAAATTTTACTAATTTATATTGGTACAGAAAGCAAATGACTATTATCAGTTTCCCTAGTGTCTTGTCAGCAATGGATATTTTTAATTAAAAATGAAAGATGTAAAAAACTATGTACTAGCATAAAATAGTACTTTTTAAATTTTAAATTCTTGGGCATGGAGACCATTAAACCACATAAAAATAAGTAAGTTTTTACTAAATTTATCTCATCTTTATTTCTTTTTTGTTGACAATTTTTATCTTTATTAGGATACTAATATTTGTCTCCATCATCATTAACTGAAGGAGGATAGAAAGCTATGTTTATAATTAGAGATTACCCTTTTTTATTCAATAAATATGTTATAATTTTTATGTAACCCAAATTTTTTTTTTAACTTGTGAATATTTTATGACTTCAAAGTTTCCTAAATCATTGTTTTTCCAACACTACAAGAGACAGTATTACATAGTGGCTAGAAATGTAAGGTTTAGGGCCAGATTTCCTGGGCTCTTCTTCTGCCACATACCAGATGTGAGACCCTAGGTAACTGCCTACATTTCCTCACTGGTAACAAAAGCTAGTAACAATACTTGTTACTAGGATTTAGTCAAATGATATGTGGAAATAATATGGCACCCTTCCCAGTGCTTAGACCAGAAACATTGAAATTATTGTTGATTTTTCTCTTTTAGATGCCATAGCAAATAGAATTCTGTTAGTTTTTCTTTTAAAAAAAACCACATCCTCAGTTTGACCATTTCTTAGTCTTAATACCACCTTGACCCAAAGCACATCCTCTCTACCTGATTATTGCAATAACTCTTACCTGGCTTCTTTGCCTCTGGCCTTGGCCCCTTCAGCATATTTTCATGTCAGCTGACAGAATGATTTTGATCAAATCTGCTCAAATTTACTCTGCTCAGATTCATCCAATGGCACTCTTTAACTCAGATGAAAACCAAAATCGTTATGATGGTCCCATGCCCTCCCTCATATGCTCTTACTTCCTCCATTACCACTTTAACATGATACCTTGTCACCTTCACTTTTGTTCATTCCTTACCTGTCACACTAATCTGTTTGTCTGTGAACAGATGAGAAAGGCATGCTCCCACCTCAGGGCCTTTGCACTTGCTGTACCCTTTGCCTGTGATGCTCTCCTACAGAGGTTCACTTACCATTTTGGCATCTTTGCTCCAGGTTACCTCGAGAACGCCATCCTTAGCCACCTCATTTAAAATTGCAAATTGCTGCCCTCCCTATTATCTCCTTGCCCTCTTTTTTTTTTTAATTGACCATATCATCATTTAATAGATAGGGGTTATATTTGTTCTTTTCTTAACTTTATTACTTTCAACTTCATGAGGGTAAGGATTTTTGTTCATTGTGATTCCTACTCCCTTCAAAGTAGAACAGTCTCTCGTACACTGTAGATCTAGCTCAATATATTGATTTAATGAATGAAGAATACCTAATACATCTAGCAATTAAATAATTAATTAGCAATCCATGTGAAAAAGAATACAAGTCATTAGTTACAGGAATATTGTGTATAAAGTTAGTGTAAGAAAAAAATCCAGTGTTTAACAAAAGAATACGAACATTTAAGACATTTTTATATTCAAGAATAGTGTATGTTAAGTCAGTAAGAGTAGAGGTTTCTTGTTTCTAACATAGGAACACCATAGGGACATTGTAAAAGACAAGATAGGAAAGGAAAATTTACATTACAATGACAGGAGTTTGCAATCTTGCTAATCTTGCTAATAGTAAAAGGAAAAAAGAGTACTATTATTATATATGGAAGAATCCTTCCCTATACTTTCAAGAAAAACAAGAAGAAAGGGAAACATACTTACATTCCTAGCAATAAAAGGAAATTTTAAAAATTATGTCACTATGATCCAGATTTTTTGAAATAACAAGTCTTTTTTCTTTTTCTTTTTAAGTTAACTCCTATGATATACAAGTTGTTATAGACTCTGTAGTAAATTGAACACACATGAAAAAGAGATTGAACATAGTCCTGGGATAATTTTGTCTAAATTCAAAAAAATAAAAAGAATCACAAAAAGAAAGAAAGGAAGGAAAGGAAGAAGAGAAAGATAAAGAAAAGGAGGGAAAACCAAATGTGATGGAATTCAGGACAGAAAATGATTCATTCTATTTGGAACTTTGGGGCAGGAAGGAGGAGACGATCTGAGAAGCTTTCATGAAGTTGGTAGCATTTGGCAAGACTTTCAAAACTGAGCTTTCTTCCAACAAGATGATGATGTAAGGATGTTCCTGTTCCAGGAATATTTGTGTTATAGGAATTAAAGAGAAAGAAGAGAAAACTAAATTGAATTAAAATTAAGCAAAACAAAATATAAAAATTTCTGCCCAGAAAATGTAATTGTGAATGGAATAAAGTTTAAATGAGTGGAAAACTTCTATACATTGTATTTCTTGTATTCTGTGGTAAATGAGATGTATTAACATAAATTGCATTTTCTCTTGTAAACATTAAGTTAGTAATCACACAGTTGTTAGAGCATAGAGGAAGACCCTTTGAGATGTCTTCAAAAACCTCTTTACAGATGAGAAGAGAGACTGCCAGGGAGAGAACTGATGTAGGACAGGGCAGATGTAGGCTGAGGAACCACAGTACTGTGACCTGCAGGGTGGTTTGTGCTCCCAGCTTTCGCTGCCCATTTACCTACTGCCATTTAATCACAAAGGTCTCTTCCTATGTCTCCAATATCAAAAGAAAGAGAAGGATGGGGAGAGAGAGAAAGAGGGAGGGAAAGATAAGGAGACAAGGAGAAAGGTAAGGAAAGGGACAGAAGATGAAAGGAAAAAAACCTATTGGCCTCAAAAAAAAGTGAAACCTTTATGCCTTACAAACCAGCAAGCTGAACATGATGGGGTTTAGATAACTGATCCAAAAAATTAACTCCAAAATTTCCGTTTCTTTTTCACTCATCTGACACCCATTCAGAACAAGTCCAGGTTTTACACTTTTTTTCCTTGCATCTAGACCATTCTTCCTCCAGTTACCCGTGTGACTTACTGCTTCATTTTCCTGCATCTTTGCTCAAATGTGACTACGATTCTCTGTACTAAAAGAGCACCCTTGTTCACACCTGTGACACCTCTGTCCTTCTTTTCTGCCCTCTACTTTCTAGTGCACTCACCACAAAACATACTTACTATTCCCTTAATTTGTGTTGTTTATTGTTTTTCTCCTTGGACTTGAACGCTCTCTGAAGGCAGGATTCTGTTCGCTGCTACATTTCCAACTCTTAAAACTATGTCTGACATATCATGAGTGTTTAATAAATAATTGTTAAATGAATAAAATTCAATCTTCTTAAACCTAGGGAAAACATAATAGTATATTTACAAATATCAGCTTTGGAATCAGATCTGGATGTGTTTGAGTTCTAGATGCACTCTTTAATAAATTAGTGACTTTGGCATAATACTTAATCTCCATCTGCTTTATTTACTGTTTAATGTAGGTCAAAACCATACCCACATTTGTACAGATGTTATAGGGAGTAAAGGAAATAATACCTGTAAAGTTTCTGGCTCTTAGAATATACTCAACTACTGTTAACCATCCATCAGTGCTAGCTATTTTTAGTAGTTCTGGTTTTAATCCTAAGTGCTTAGAGCATTTAAACATAATTGGCAATTAAGAACATACTACGACATAATATTACCTTGTCCAGTCTTAATTCATACCACTACTCAGATTCTGATAGTCTAGGTGTACACGGCATAATATATGCTATAAGATTCCTAATAAGGAAATTAGTGCATATATTTTAAACAATTTTCTATTCTAATACTACATCAAATGATGGAAATCTTTAAAGCATTATACATAGTTGTCTATGTCAGAATTTATGTTTGATAGGTGTTAACAGATGGAATAAAATAGCTCTCCAAAACATTTTCATTTATTTGAAAAGGCTAAATATATTCAATTTTGTCTGTGTTTGAGCTCAAAGAGGTACTTCTATCACACGGAATACAAATTGCGTGAAGCACGTCAGGAGTCTTTGGTTGGACTGACAGTCCCATAGAGGTTTCTTGTTTTGTACTGTTGCATTGATTATAGCTTGTTTATTGTTCATATATATTCTTACAAGGCCCTACGCTTTTTATAATTCTAGTGGTAATTAGTTTTCAGTATTCTCTTCTCATTTGCAGCTGTAGTTTCATTTCGATCTTATATTTTTAAAAAGTTTTTTCTTGTAACGTTTGTGAGAATTGCTTCTATGATTTCTCAGACTTCTGTCACACTTCAGTTAAATTCACATTTAGAAAACACTACAACTTTGAAGAAAACAAATTCTCGAAATTAATACAGTTTTTAATTAAGCAAATAAATGCTTGGGAATCTATTGAGTTTTTAGAAATATCTTTACCTGGGGTACCTGGGTGGTTCAGTAGATTGAGCATGTCTGCCTTTGGCTCAAGTCATGATCTCAGGGTCCTGGGATGGAGCCCCAGGTAGGGCTCCGTGCTTGGCAGGGAGCCTGCTTCTCCTTTTCCCTCTGCCACTCCTCCTGTTTGTGCTCTCTCACTCGCTCACTCCTCCTCTCACTCTGAAGTAAACAAATAAAATCTTTAAAAAAATATCTTTATCTTCATGTTCAAAAGAGATGATGAGTTTGCATGGTTCTAATTTTATTTTCAAAAAGTTTAAGTCCACTAAGCAGCAGAGATGCATTTAATTTTTATGAAAGTTACTGTAGTTTCATTATTAATCCACTACAGGGAAGATTTGCCCTTTTTTTCTCTTTTTTTTTTTTTTTTTTTTTTGCTTACTTTTTGGATAGATGGGTCATAAGAAAGTTATACTTGGCTAAACCTTGGAAAAGCTTGAATAAAAGAGAGATTAGTACATTTAAAGAGAGAGAAAAGGAAGAAGGATAAAAGTGGATATAATTTTCTCTTTCTCTTTTCTAGCTCTAGGGAAAGATAAGGATTACATGGATGAATCAGAACATGCTAATTATGACCGATCTCGGCTAATCAAAGACTCTGTTCCCAAAGATAATTCTGAATCCAAGGCAAAATTGTCGAAGGTAATACAAACTAAACTATCAATAAGTTATGTGAAAGTAACATTTCTAAAACCTTCCAGTTCTTTTCAATATTAATGTATATTGTACAGGTTAATATGTATTTTTAAGGACTTAAAGGTGGAAAGTTGTATGTAGACATCATATTGCTTTATGTTATCAACATTTTTTTTAAAAAATTCTGAAACATAAAATTAACCTTTAGAGGGTTATTACCTTATTTTTTCATACTTTTGGAAAAACAGCATGATTTCACGAAAGCATGGAATTGACCCAGGTTTGAATTCTAGGTTCTATGCCTTACTATTTGTGATCATTTGAGCAGGTTAATTAAAGTTGCTGAGCATTGTTTTTCTCATCTGTAAAGTTGTATTATGTTGTCTGCTTGACAGAATTCTTTGATGAGTGCCTGAGAAAACCACGTGAAAGTATTTAGAGCATAGGAAAGACTGACTATATAGCAGGTTTTTATAACAACCTGGAAGCTGAGAACACCTCATTGAAACTCTAGTCCATCAGCAGATGGGTCACTGGGCTAGAGTTCAGATTTAAAAAACCCTGGCTGCAGCAATGCCTCCATCCCACAAACATAATGATTTTGTGGACTCTTCAAAGCTTCTGAGTTTGGTCATTCAATACCAAATACTATCCATTTTTGGTATGTTCCAAGGAAATATCTGGCTCAGTCTAAGCCCACTTTTTCTTCTTCCCCATTATTTTCTATTGATTTAAGTGGGAATGCCTTTGTAAGAGAAATTTGCAGTTTAACGTAGGGAATGACTTAGCTTTCACTGTCACTGCATGGCAAATAGTCTCATCTTTGAAAAAGTATTTCTCTAATATTTGATTGGTTTGGCCTGAATTAATTTTGCAAATCCCTTCATTAGTCACCACTAAAACATCAGAGAAAAAACACGATAAAATTTAAATATTACTCTCATAAATTAGACCAACATTAATAAATAGATGTAGAAATAAATGCTGGTGTCAGATTTCTTCATTCCTCTTTTGTTTTGTGTTAAATGGGGTCAGTGCTTTGTGCCAATAATTCTTAGATTATCTTTACAAGTCAGGGGTTCATCTGTTTACTTCATCTGCTTTCCTGTGTCTGTCAGATCAACATGGTGTTTAGAATGTTTCTGCGATCTGTAAACCATTATTCCAAGTCACCTGAGAGAAGGAGGAGTTATCAGAAATCCTGAGAAAAAACCCAGATGTTGTTCCTCAAGATCCCCATAGCACCAATAAGAAGACAAACATAGGATGATTTAAGTAATTAGAAAAGGCACTAAGATTGAATAAACTCTGTCTTATCTGCTTCCCTAGAGTTTACCACATGCACCAATGATGCCTGCCATGTCATTTCTACTCAAGAGTAGCCATTCCTCAGTCTCACTTAGACTGGGCTTGAACTGTAGAATATGAAAGTTAAGAAGAAATAGTTAAGTGGTACCTGGGTGGCATAGTCAGTTATGGAGCCTACTCTTTTTTTTTTTTTTAAGAGATTTTATTTATTTATTTGACAGAGAGAGATCACAAGCAGGCAGAGAGGCTGGCAGAGAGAGAGGAGGAAGCAGGCTCCCTGCTGAGCAGAGAGCCCATGCTCGATCACAGGACGCTGAGATCATGACCTGAGCCGAAGGCAGAGGCTTTAACCCATGAGCCACCCAGGCGCCCCTGGAGCCTACTCTTGATTTCAGCTCAGGTCATGATCTCAGGGTCGTGGGACCAAGCCCCAGATTAGGCTCTGCACTCACAGGGAGACTGAGTTTCTCTGCCCCTGCCCCTTCCCTTGCTTTTTCTCTCTCTGCTTTTCAACTAAATAAATAAATCTTAAAAAAAAAAAAAAAAAGAATAGTTAAACCTGCATGCATATTTTATTTTTAATGTTAAAATAAGAGAATGGTGTGTGATGATAACATACCACAGTTGTTCAATCCAAGAAATGCTAGTGTAATGTCTTATTGAATCTGCCCAAATACATACTTTTCTGCTATTGCACTTCTACTCAAAATGTGGGAAAAAAAAAAAAGTAATGCATCACCTGAATGTTTTTAGACTCATTCTTTTAGTTTCTATTAAAATATGTCTACTTTTGTCCTTTCATAAGTTAGAGCACAGCATAAATTCCATTTGAACAAGTGGTCTTGTGACAAAAAGAAAAAAGTGTTTAAAAGCCATTAACTGTTTACTTGCTTATGTACAAATGAAGGGCAAAATAATCTCCTTAGAATATGTTATTTGTGTACATTTGTCACAGGGAAGCTCAAAGAGCAGCAACCTATATTTCTACCATTTGGACTATGCCATTTGGTATTTGGATATACTTCCCCTTATAAATTTGTCAACCTTCCTCTTACTCCATCCCACCACTAAATAATATGGGTATTTATATACATATTAGTGTGTATATATTAGATTATATACATTTTAAGATAGACCTTATGAAATTGACAAGATTTCCTCATTTTTGTGCTATAGAACAGCAACTTTCATATTGTTTAATTAGCATGTATTAACATAGGTATAAATTTCATGGCTGAAGATCTTACCTCACACATTATTTGGTTGGGATAATTGTACTGGTTGCAACAGGTCTTATGCATAAGATGCAATGCATTTGATATTTTATATCTTTATACAAGTTACTCATTTGCAACAGAATTATTTTAGACATGACAGAACAAGTTTATAGAGTCAACAGGAAGGGAGCACAAATCCCAGGGAAAGTGACTGCTAATATAAACTACTATATTGTGAGTAATGATACGCCATATTCTGTACGGGATTACAGAAAAACAAACGGAGCTTTCCAACAAAATTTGCCATGAGCTATAAACTAGGTTCATAAGAAATAACTCCAAATCCTCCAAGGTGGTGTCTTACATATGAATTTATGAGGAAGTCTGTTGAGCTCATCTTATTGTCTGTAAAAACAAACAAGCAAGTCTAGAAATGTCTGGAGTGTTTGATTCATCAACTATTGTGCCAATGCTTCCTGAATGATCTTGGGTCAGCATGGTGAGTTTAAATTTTGATCTCATGTCCATTGCTTATGATAATTTAGTAAGCTAAGTGCATTTGCAAGGCACTATAGCTTGTTCTAAAATTAAGTTTCAGAACAATTAATTGTATCCTTATGATACTTTACTTTAGGTCGTGAATTACCTGAATGGCTCAGTGAGTTCAACATTTAACTTTTTTTTTTTTTAAGATTTTATTTATTTATTTGACAGTCAGAAATCACAAGTGGGCAGAGAGGCAGGCAGAGAGAGAGGAAGAAGCAGGCTCCCCGCTGAGCAGAGAGCCTGATGTGGGGCTCCATCTCAGGACCCTGGGATCATGACCTGAGGCAGAGGCTTAACCCACTGAGCCACCCAGGCACCCCTAAACATGTAACTCTTGATTTCAGCTCAGGTCCTGATCTCAGCGTCAGGCTCCATGCTAGGCATGGAGCCTACTTAAGATTCTCCCTCTCCTTCGTCCTCCCCCCGCCTCACTTTCACTCTCTTTCTCTCTAAAACAAAACAAAACAGAACAGAACAAATTGTGAGTACTTGGTATGTCATTTATACCAAAATACTTCAATATTTTAGGAAATAAAAATAGCTATGATATTGATATATCAACTATGATGAAGTAGTATTGATAAAGTAATAGTAAATAGTAGTAAATATTTTTTTATTTATTTGGAAGCTAGTATGTGCAAAACCTGGCCATTTGTAGAAAAGAGAAATATGGCACAGGTGGACAGATTTTGCTTTCCAGATATTAGGGTGCACTACAGGATGTGTGCCTATAAATGGAGAAAGCTAAGAGGCTCTAGAAATGAGAGATGACACTGACTATGGGATCAATCCTGATTTAGCTAGATTCAGGCTTTTTGGTAGGAGCCATATTTAAATAACTCAAAGACACTGTAGTAGATGGAAAATAGGCCAAGTCTTTCTTCCTCATATCCACTCTATTTTTAATGAGACATTACAGCGTCTCTCATCAAGAGATATAATCATTAGGATGGCCTTGGGCTTTGCTTTGGCTAGTAGAATGCTGCAGAAGTGCTAATGTGCCAACACTGAACCTTAGACTCAAAAGATTTTGCACTTGCATTCTTTGTCTTGGGACTCTGCCTCTAGCATGAATGAGCTTGTCTAAGGATGAGTCCTGTGGATCAGGGCCCCTTGAGCACAGTTGCCCCAACTGAAGCAGAGGTGTGAGAGAATTCAGTGACAAAGACCAGGAAACTCAGACCTGTAAGAGCCCTGCTGAGATCAGAATTACCCAGCTGGGCCCAGCCTACCCACAGAATCATGGTCTAAATGAAAACTGTTTGCTGATGATTTATTTCTCAGCAGTAGGTAATGGGTGCAGCCATAAATGTTAAAGGATAGCCTGTTGGCTGATACCAGTTGATTGTTAACATAAAGTGAATTCTTCCTCAATTACTGAGATTTGAAAAATTGTCCCTGGGTTTTCCTGAAGCATACTCATATTATCCATTTCACTCTACAGAGCCCAAGTATGTTTTAAATGTCATAACCTAAATAACATAGTATCAAGCCAGACTATCTAAAACATTTTGACATCGTTATCTTAGAAAAACAAAACAATACAAAACCTCTGTTTACAAAAGGGTTTTCTTTGTGATAGCATTAAATCAGGGTAGAATTCCAAGATTACCTTCAGTTGAACTATGGGTCTATAATTAGCAATCACAAATACCCACTAAAATTGGTGAAGAGCTATTTTTTAAAAGGGAAATTTGTTTCTTTTTTTACATTTTGACAAAAAGTCTCTGTCACACCTACGTGGACAAGAAATTTCAGGAAGCAAATTGTAATGTAAAAAAAGGAAAAGTTCTATAAATCCATAGATTGAGGCACCTGCTGACTGCAGGCAAATTTCTAGAATAGAGAGGGATTGTTTTTAAAACAGTTTGGGTAAGTATTGCCTTTTTCCCTCTCATTAATATTGAGAGACTTGTGAATTATAATTAAAGATAAGATCCTAGAGCCAGCTGGATGATCCTTGGAAGCAAAATCCCTCTCTGTCAAAGAGCCATGTCCTACACACTAGCTGAGGTCTCTAGATGTGGGTAATTTGCAGGGAACATCTATAGTTAGTTTAGGTGAGAAGGAACAAATCTGTGAAGCAGAACCATGGTTTCTGTAGTGGACATTAATGAAGAATTTCTTGCTACTCCTGTCCCTCAGGATGCCGAAAATCATTGCAGGTGTTACCAATAATGAATGAGTCTGGGAATATGAATCTATATTCCAAATTACAGTGACTTTTCCTCTTAAAGGATGCCGAGTATCAAAATAGACAGGAAAAGGTTATGGAGCAGGAAAATCTTGACATGAATATTTTAGTAGTTCATTAAATTTAGATTTCAAAGCCATTCAGTTTGACTGTGTTAACTGGTATTGGCAGATGATGTTCATCTTTAACTCAACTGGTAACAGAAATAATTTTCTGTCAAAGCTGGAGACACATCATGTGTTGGAGAAGGTGAGAGTGGCCTCTGCAGTCTCCTGCAATATGTACCTTTCACATGGACATCAGCAACTATTTCATGTACCTCAGTAGCTCTTTGCTTCCCGATAATCCACAGGGATCGTTAGCTTTCTGAACTTGTGTGTATTTTTTTTCTAGCAGTTGTGAGATAATGATGACTTAAACTGTAAGATAAATGACTAAACTCAGCCCTAAGGGGTTGCCTTAGTTGACAAGATTATATATGAAGTTAAATATTAATTATTTGCATTTATTGGGATAGTCAGTTTCTAAGGAAAATCCCAGTATTTATATAAGCTTAGGACCTGAAGTAATATTTTTATTTAATAATACCATTATGGGAAATGGTGTCCTAAATATTTAATTTTCATATATATTATGGAACATACAGCAAGTTATCTTGGCTTGTTCATCTTTTTGGCCAGCATCTTAGATTTATTATTACTTTTTTTTTTTTTTTTTGCCTTGTACAAGAAGACTTCTTTCCAGGCTGCTTAGTCTTGTCTGCAGAGTCTTCGTCTGATACAGAGGAAAGCATTATCCTCCCTGCAACCATACAAGGCATCTTTCCTTGTGTTTTTTAAGTACTTACTTTGACTGTCAGAAGTCTTCCCCAGTGAGTTCTGGGGACTTGTGCTACACTAGCTGAATGATAGTATAGATTTTACAGAAGATTTAGTAGAAGATTTTCTAGAAGCCTTACAGAAGGCTTCTGTACCTTGCTTAAACCTAAACTTGGTGTGTGTGTGTGTGTGTGGTGTGCGTTATGATAAAGGCGGCATTTCATATCTGTGATGACCTATTGGTCTTTCAAAAAATGTGCAAATGTTCTCACACTACTAGGTCATTAAGGGGTTAAACTATTTTTAATGCTGCTGCATATCTTATACCAAGATGAATTATTGAAGAGCTAAATAGTTAATAAACTCACAATGAATACCTAAATATAAAATAAGCATTTTTTTTCCTAATCACAGAATAGTAAAATGATCTTTCCAAATGGTCTTTTTAAAAGCACAATGAAATCGATCATGGAAGCCTTGATAGATTTGACTATTTACATACTAATCAGTGTCAAAGTTACAATAAAGTTAGAGTGAGGGATAAACTTTAAGATATGATAATGAGCTGACAGAGTAGAAAATACACAAGCCATGGGGCATCTGGGTGGCTCAGTGGGTTAAAGCCTCTGCCTTCCACTCAGGTCATGATCCCAGGGTCCTGGGATGAAGCCCTGCATTGGACTCTCTGCTCAGCAGGGGGCCTGCTTCCTCCTCTCTCTCTGCCTGCCTCTTTACCTACTCGTGATCTTTGTCTGTCAAATAAATAAATAAAATCTTAAAAAAAAATACACAAGCCAAGCAATAGTTCATATTCTTAATTTACAAAGATATAATTACATAATTAATGAATTCAAGAGTGAAAAAAATTGAAAAACAGTATATTTTAACACAAAGCTATTAGCAGTACTAGCAATTGCTAAAAGACAAATATCCGCAATATTTTTGTGAATCAAATTAAAAAAGAGTTTTGAAAAGTAGTATTGACAGTGTAAACTATAACTTCTTATTGCCTGTTGGTAGGTGTGTATTTTAATCCTCATTTTCTGGAAAACAGTTTATCAATAAGGATTAAAAAATGTAAAATAATCTTACCTTTTGACCCACTTCTAAGAATTTATCTGGAGCATATAATTAGGTGTTAGCCCATGTAATAATGTTTAAGGATGTTTCTCACATTGCAGTTTGTGAGGCGTTGAGGGTGACTAAACACTTAAATGTTTGAGAGTAAAAGGTAAAATTTAAAAAAGTACGAAAATTGAATAATAAACTTTCAGAGTAGTTAAGAATGATGGGAAATGGTCATAACATGTGATTATATAAGAAGGTTGTTATAAAAAGCAAAATGTATGGTATGATATCAATTATATCAAAATATCTCTTATTGAGAAAGTATTCAGAATTATACACAACAAATTTTTATAGTGTTTTCACTGCATGGTAGATTTCAAATGGCCTAAATCTTATTTCATATATTCTTAAATTTAAGCCATAAGTATTATCGTATTATCCCCATTTAGAAATTTTACATAGCTGATGAATGACTAAGGCAAGATTTGAAAAATAAGATGGTTCTGTTTCCTGAAACTACACTTCTGCTTGTTACACTAGCAAGAGAAGAACAGTTCAGGACTTCATCTGCGTGGTCTGGTAACCATCATAATTAGCCTTTCAGTTTGTCCCCCATTATGCATTGGTCACTTATACACCAGAAGCTGTGGTAAACACTTTGTATGCATTATCTCATAACTTCCCATAGCTCAGTGAGAGTAGTAGTCTCATTTTACTAATGAAGAAAATAAAGGATAAAGATGTAAAGGTTTCTTCTCTAGTCTCTGAGCTAGACAGGAATACAGTGGGATTATAGTGTGTCTCTTTGATTCCAGAACCCTGTGCCTTTCGGACTCTGGTTAACTGACTTACAGTGAACTGTAAGATGTATACCTGCATATTAATCACACCTTTGTAAATCCTTAAAACATTGCTCTGAAGTAGGTAGCCCTGCTTTATTTTTTTTTTAAGATTCATTTATTTATTTTAGAGAGAAAGAATGAGCAAGCAGGGGGAGGGAGAGAGAATCTTGAAGCAGACTCCCTGCTGAGTATTGGGCCTGATGAAGGACTTGATCCTATTACCCTGAGCTCACGACCTGAGCCAAAATCAAGAGGCTGCCCAACTGACTGAGCTACCCAGGCACCTCTCTGCTTTTTACAACTTGTGTGGCTAACTCACAAGATCCTATGAATCGGTTGACCTGTTTGTAATTTACTTTTGCATCAATAATTAACCAAGTAAAAAGGCAAGAAGTTTGTTTCAACTGAATATTACTAAACTTCAGGAAAGTAACCATAAGGGAGAAGGTGTGCATATTCCTTGGTGGTTACAGAATAATCAATAGATGAAATATTTTCAAATGCATCTCCCATATAGAATGGGAATCCCCCTTTGTCTATCAAAAAAGAAAGAAAGAAAGAAAAATAGCTCAACAGTTATGTCTAGAACAGTGGAACAGAGGGGTAAAAAATCAGGACATGGAGACATTTTAATTATGAGAGTAGATTTAGGTGAGGGATGAATTTGATGAGGTTGTTGTCTTCAGTTTCTTTGGAAGCTATATAGGAAAAGATATGCCTACAAAGGAAGTCTTATTTCATAGCCAGTACAACTAAACAAACAAGATGCACAGATATTTTCTTTCTCCTGACACTAATGTTTAGGTAATAAGCCCTATAGGAGGCTTCCTGAACCATCAACTTACTGGTTTTCTCCATGAGAACTTAAGAGCTCATCTTGGGAGATCTTTTGCTTAAGCCTCCCTAGAGTACTTAGCTCTAAAATGAGAGCTGCAATAACTTGTCTGCAGACGTTGTGCATGTGTTTATGGGATGTGAAAGTAAACTCAGTAAATTAGTGTGTCAGTATACCGGATAAATTGTTTAGATAATTGTTCTACTTGACATTTATACATTCGGTCAATGATAGGCTCACATCAAACCAGTTCTCTGCTTAGACATGAAGGCTGGCAGAGAAGCCACATCAAAACTAATGTTATTCGAACACATTTAAAGTCAAATTTGCCTCCTTAATATCCCACCTCCAGGCCCTCCAGTTTATGTATGTAGTGGAAGGAACATAGGATTAGGAGTTGGAACATTAATAATAATAATGCTAAGATTAGGAGCACCTGGGTGGCTCAGTGGGTTAAAGCCTCTGCCTTTGGTTCAGGTCATGATCTCAGGGTCCTGGGATTGAGCCCTGTATCGGGCTCTCTGCTCAGCAGGGAGCCGGCTTCCCCTTCTCTCTCTGTCTGACTCTCTGCCTACTTGTGATCTCTGTCTGTCAAGTAAATAAATTTAAAAAATAATAATAATGCTAATATTAAATAACTACAATGGCTAATTTTTATTAAGGACTATTCAGGGATTTTGTTGATGGCCTGTATTGTTTTAGCGTCACAACCATTCTAAAAAGGTAGAGTCTGTTTTTATTCCCATCTCATGGGTGTGGAAATGGAGGCTTGGAATGACCAAGGGATTTCCCTGTTCGTATATGGCTGGGAATTGTATAGAGTCCATCACACTGTGACGCACTGGCTATGTTATACTGAATGGAGGTATGCACAAGGGCCTGTAGAAGCCATGAGACAAGTGCATTAGGTAGTTAGAGAATAGGTTCACATTACTGGGGAATGAATGATCTTATGCACTAGAGACCATGAATTTGGTGTTTTCCTCAATATTTTATGCTTAAGAAAAAATATAATAGGGGCGCCTGGGTGTCTCAGTGGTTTGGGCTGCTGCCTTCGGCTCGGGTCATGATCTCAGGGTCCTGGGATTGAGCCCCGCATCGGGCTCCCTGCTCCGCAGGAAGCCTGCTTCCCTCTCTCTCTCTCTCTCTCTCTGCCTGCCTCTCTGCCTACTTGTGATCTCTGTCTATCAAAAAAATAAATAAAATCTTTAAAAAAAAAAAGAAAAAATATAATAAAACTGAGACGCCTGTGCTCAGATCCTTTAAACTATAAAATACTCGTCCCTTCTATGCTGTTTCTTACCCTTCCGTCTTCCCATGTCCTTTTCCTCTGTTCCCACCAACGTGCAGACTTCTTAATCTCACCCAATGAGCCCATCAAAATACGAATATTTCAAGCAGCTGTCACTCTTTAAAGAAAAGAAAACATCAACAAAAATAAAGCAGTGTATTAAATGATTTCTGATGCTTTGTGGACTTTTTTAAAATTGAGTCGTTGCCTTTGAATTCCTTATAAGATACAAATGAAGAGCTCAGATCGAGGGTCTCTGTCATGGACACCTGGGCAATGTGATTAATCCTGTGACGCCACAGGCAGTTTAAACACAGAGATTATAGTAGTCTACCCTTTGTTGTTTAAAGATTTCAAACTATTGTGTGAGGTTAAACTTTCCTATTTTGTGGCTTACCAGAAAATCAATTTTTAAGTACGTTGATTAATCCAAGACCATATCCAGTAGTTGGCTGTTTCTTCAGTGTCTTGTCAGTCCCAATTACAAGCTGTCCTGTGGAGGCTTTCTTGACAGAAATAAATGTAATCTTCTGCTGCATCTCATCATGTGAATGTTAACCAGAGAGGGACGAAAATGCTCAATTTTATTTATTTGTTTATTTATTTTTAGGTAAAAGGTACTTCTGTTGCTCTCAGATTATAATCACTTCACTATATGCAGCCCAGAGCCAGTATGATGCATATTGCCAAATTTAATGGATGCAGGATTTTTCAGAAACCATGAAGGTTTCTATTTTAGCTTTCCACCATGAATAAGAAAATAAAGCAAATTTCCTTGAAATGCTGGGGGTAAAAAAAAAAAAAAGAAAAGAAAAAGAAAGAAAAGGAAATCCTAGTGAACACCGTTCGGCTATCAAAAACATCTATTGGCTCACCAATAAAAACGTTAGTTCTCTTTGCCAGACCACTATTATTCAAAACTGACACATACCTCCCACCTTTTATGTTAATCTCCCAACTCATTCAAATAACATAAGAAGGTGCAATAGATTATTAAAAATTGACAGTAAAATTATCAAAATGTCACTGACTTTATATGACTAAATGTCACTTAGGTGAATCATCCATAGAAGCTATTAACCAATGACATAGGAACCTCTAACCCCACCCTCAAGCCAACCCTCTCAAATCAATTAAAAAAAAAAAAGAAAAGAAAAGAAAAAACCAATGAGAAGTTCTTATAAAGAGATGACGGTTTTTTTTTTTTTTTTTAATCATTATTCAGACTCAGGCATTTAAAGAGTTGTCTAAAAACCCTCCAGTCAAACGTTTCATGCAGCATTCAGTATGTAACACTCCAGCTAATGGAAAAAAAGCAGGCAGTGGAAGGGAGAACTTTCTGTTGTCATGCTGCAGAGTGCTTTAAAGAAGATTGTCATTTGCAATTCTGTTGTCAGCAATGAAGGATTCCAAATGCAGCTGAACCCAGAATTCTGACCGTGGTATGTTTCAAAGTACATCCATCTAGGAATTCTATATTACTTTTCTGTTTTCTTAAAACTGTGTAGAGAGGCCAATTAAGAATAATTGATACTGGTTTCAGAATTGGGATGAGTGTGTCTCTTATTTCAAAATATTAGAAATGCATTTAAAAAAATAACAAATATATGATCTAAATTGTTACATTGTGAGCATCTGTGTTTATCTTGCATGTAAAACAAATGGCACCTTCCTGAAGTTTTGACTATTTTTAAATGCATTTGATTATTGGTTTCATTGAAATCATTACTCACAAATTCTACTGTAAAATTAATTCTTGATTTAAGAATATATAAAATACAATTATTTGTAAAAGTATGTGTTTTTAAATGCTCTTAAGAAATTATTTTTATACAAGATATTTTAGTAAATAATTTCCGTCAAAATAGAAAATCTGAGAAAAACTTCTGAATTTAGAGAAGCATAACTGATAGCTTAACATGTTAAAGTAAACAAGTGACAAAGCTGTGAAAGTCACTGTATTTAAGCAATGGAACAAAATGTTTCAACCTGCTAGCTTTACTTTTTCACAGTTTTAAAGATGGTAAAATTATTATTGTTTCCATTCTACAGGCTTAATTTTAATTTCTTTGTTTAAAAATATTAACTGCTTCCCTTTGGCGATCAGAGATTCAGTCTAAGTCTGCATTTATGGTTCGAGCACTTAAAATGGATATGGAAATAAGTGTCCTTTTCTTAAAGAAAAGTAAGCACTTAAAAGAGTCCTTATATAGTTTTTAATATCAGTGAGCAGGAAAGGTATACTCAAATATATTCTCTTAGTGGAAGTAAATTACTAAGATCATATTTAAAGCCCACATATTTTAAAGATGTTTATTTCTTTGAGAACCCACTTGAAAACCATAATGTATGCTCCATCACAGACTGTTCTACTTAGAAAGGCTTGGCTTTTGGTTTTCTTTAGCTGAACCAGAAAACATTCGATTTTGAGTAAATAAAAATAGGTGGAGAGAATAATAGAAGATAGCCTAAAAAGCTGCCTGTCACATAATAGAAATTCATTCAGTATTTTCCTTCTTGTCTGTCTCTCTTTTTAGTTCCTTAACTTTTTTAAAAGAATATTTATACCTGCTTCATAATTTTGACTCTTTTAGTGGATATTTTTATCTTATCATATGGTATTCAAAGCCACAATTTATCCACTTCTGCAGGTTAGGTAACTCAGGTGTTTGGGATCCAGTCTGAAGTCTTGTCTTCAATGATGAATTTTCTATCTTCTTTGTGACCCCATTGATACTGTGTTGCTCAATGAGCCAGCTCTGTTTTATAGGACATTCCAAATGTGAAAACCTAATGATTCCCCTTAAATAAAAAAACTAAAATCACCATGGAAAATTTCAACTCAAAGGCAAAGTGTCAGATAAATCATCCAGATCAATTCATTGTTTGAACCATCTTGAGAGAAGTAGGAAGCGCAAATGTTCCATAATTATATCTGAATTTAACTGAATTAATACTCAGCCATCAGTATGAAAGTAGCTGTGTATTTTAAGACTCTTTTCAGGAAAGAGTGTGTGCTGCATAATTATACTTCATATTCATAAGAAATATGCATGCTTTACTATCTTAAAAGTAAACTTACAAGCAGGACTATCACTAATTATTAGATTTAAATACATAAAAGTTTCTTTTGGAGACTTTTTTTTCTTCAATAAAATGAGAGACTATATTTAGTGATACGCAAGTGATATACTATATATCATTGTATCTCACATTCTAAGAAATTTTGGCTGCAGCAACTTCTAAACAAAGTAGGTTTTTGTTTTGTTTTGTTTTGTTTTGTTTTTTATTCTAGCAAGATACCTTTCAGCAGTTGTTCTCAAACTGGGAATAGCAGGATCACTTGTAGCGCTCATTGAAAAAACAAACAGATGACCAGGCTCTACCCCCAGAGTTTCCAATAACAATAATTCCAGCTGAAGCCTGATAATTTGCATTTCTAACAAGTTCTCAGATGATGTTGATGCTCCCGATGCTAGCACTACATTTGAGAATGACTGCTTCAAAATTTCTCTTAGCATCTCCAGTGGACTCCGCATTTTGGGAGCCTACCATGTGCCAGTGTCTGTACTAAGGCTGGAAATGCATTCACGCATATTCATGCAAAACTTCTACCCTTGCAAAGTTTGTAGTCTAGTAGGGGAGTCAAAAAATAGATAGGTAAAACAACCCACATATCTGTTTACAAGTTGTAAACAGTACATTAAAGTGGGTCCTTGGTAGTGGAAAGGATGCTATTTGGGGCAATCTCTCAGAAGAGATTAAAGACGAGAAATGAAAGATGAGAGGTCAGCTGAGGAGGGAAGTGTGAGAGAAAGGCATTCCAGGCAGAGTGCCCTCGAGGAGGGCCTTGGGGTGGGAAAGAGCTTGGTGTGTTTGAGAAACTGATATGTGGCCTGTGTGGCAGGAACACAGAGACTGAACACCAGGATGGCCGAAATGAGAGGAGAGAAAGAGGTAAGCAAGCGCGATGCTGTAAGGGCTTATGATGGGGAGTTTGGATTTCATTCTCACTTTTAAGGGTTTTAAACAGATTTCAGTTTTCATGAACTCATTCTGTTCCTGAGGGTGGGGGAATGATGGTGGAAAGTGGGGATGATATTACAGCCTTCCAATCGAAAGAGGACGATGCTCTAGCTAGCTGCAGTTGTAGTTGGGGTGAATGCATGAGTTTCTAATATCAAAATGTGGAAACCATTAGATATATAACCACAGAGATGACAGTTATTCAAAAAATCACCTTGAGGCTGATTATAATGACATGGAAACACGTCAAGGAAATAAAAAGAAAGCAGCTTTGAAAGCAAAATTATAATTGTGTATGTGTGAGAGACCAATTACAATAGTAAGATTACAGGTGATTTTTATTCCTTTTATTTTTTATGCAATATGAAAAGAGACCCATTAGCATAAAATTCCAAATTAAAATACTTAATGAGAAAGAAAAAGCTGACTTTGAGAAGACAATCATAATTTGAATGATTAATTCAGTCAGGTGTGTGTGTGTGTGTGTGTGTGTGTGTGTGTGTGTGTACATACACACATAGAATTCCAGATACGATGCAAAGTATAGTGGATAAAAAGTGAATAAAATCTAGTTCTTGTCTTCAAAAAGTTTGCAGTTTATTGAGAAGAATAGGGAAATAAGAGCAATAGGTCTCAAATGTTTCAGTAAGAATCATCCTTTATGCCGCTTGACAGCCCTTCCAGGTACCAATTGCTCCTACCACAACAAACACCCTAATAAATCTGAATATACTCTCCTTTTTCCATGCCCTTTGTCTTTGCATCTAGAGTTTTCTTCCCCTCTACCTATTTATTTCTCAGGAACTGAATCACATATTATTAAAGACATTTTTTAAAGAGGAGTTTTAGGTTTATGACAGAATTGAGCAGGAGATACAGAGATGTCCTGTATCCCCTATGCCCCCCACATGTATAGCCTCTCCCATTGTCAATGTTACTCACCACAATGTGCATTTATTTTTTACCAAGGATGAACCTATATTGACACATCATGATCATTAGGTCCATAGTTTATCTTACAGTTCACTCTTGGTGGTGTACATTCTATGGATGTGGACAAATATTTAATGGCCATATAGCCATCATTATAGTGTCACACAGAGAATTCTCACTGCCCTAAAAATCCTTTTTGCTCTGCCTATTGTTTATCTTTCAATAGATGAACTTCCAAGTTCATCTTCCAAGCCTTTCCCCCTACCTCTCCAGCAACCACTGATCTTTTTATTTGTGTTTTTGTTGTTTGCATAGTTTTGTCTCTTCCACAATGCCATATAGTGGGATTATGGGAGAGCAATTTCTGGATCACACAGTAAGAGTATGTTTAGTTTTGTACGGAACCCCCAAATTGCCTTCCAAAGTGGCTGTACTTCCAAAGTGAGTGAGAGCTCCTGTTGCTCCACATCCTTGCCAGCATTTGCTGTTTTCAGTGTTTTGGATTTTGGCCATTCTAATAAGATGTATAGTGGTAACTCATTGTCTTTTAAATTTTCATTTCCGTGATGACATATGATGTGGAACATCTTTTCATATGTGTTGTCGTTTTGCATCTTCCTTGGTGAGGTGTCTGTTAAGGGATCACATGTTGTTTTTTTAATTGTTTTTTGTTGTTGTTGAATTTTCAGAGTTCTTTGTTTATTTTGGATAAGTCCTTTATCAGCTGTGTCACTTGAGAATACTTTTTCCCAGTCTGTGACCTGTCTTTTTCTTCTCTTGATATATCATATTTCCCAGAGAAGAAATTTAATGAAGTTCTGCTTATGAATTACTTCTTTGATGGATCATGTCTTCAGTATTATATCTAAAAAGGTATCACTATATTCAGGGTCATCTGAGGTTTCTCCAGTGTTACCTTCTAGGAGTGTTATGGTTTTGTGTGCTACTTTTAGGTCTGTAATCAACTTTGAATTATTTTTTTGTGAAGCGTGTAAGTCTATGTCTGGCTTCTTCTTCTTCTTCTTCTTTTTTTCTTACATTTGGGTGTTTAGTTGTTCCAGCAACATTTGTTGAAGAGAACATATCCCCACTGAATGAAGATGTGTTCTCTTTGTCTGGATAGTCCCTTTATCTTTCTCTCATGGCACTTGTACTCACCCCTCTTTTAGCACAAATCACACCAAATTGTAATTATTTGTTCCTGCTATTTGTCTACCTGACTAAATTACTCTCTCGAAGGATGAGGATCATGGATTATTTTTCTTTGTAATTACATTACACCTTGCATAGAGCCTGACTCATAACAGGAACTCACGATAAACTTGTCAAATGAGTGAATGTGAAAGCGAATATTAGAACCGTAGGGGGAGTAAAGTTATTAGTGGCTTTCAAGAGTTAAGATAAAGTTTATGGAGAAAAGGAAATCAAGCTTGTTTTCAGATAAAAATTTTTGAGTAATTTTACTTCTAGGAATGTGTATTAATAAAATACTTAGAGACATTAACAGAGTTACAAGAACAAGATATTTATTACATCATTATGAATCATAGCAAAGGATAATTTAGCAAAACAAGCCAAAATATCCTTCAGTCAGATGTAAATAAATAATGATCCAACCATAAAACTGAAAATAGTGTTCAGCTATTTAACATTGTTCGGCTGTTTCCCAGGGCAGTTCCACTAAGCCAGCCCGAACCATTCATCCTCAAGTGGGCCGATGGCACAACAATAAATAAAACATCGAAATACAAAATTGAGGTATTTTCCACCCTTGGTTCTGGGATTCCCTGACCCAGCAGATCTATTCCACACAAGCTGCTGAGACAACAAAGCCATGGACACTCTTCCCTGAAGAGCTAGGAAAATTTCAGGGAACCCCAATATCATGTACCCTTAATCTCATCTGTATTCTTTGCACTAAAGCAAGATGAAAATAACCCATTTTTTACCTGGAACAGACTTTGTTTTTGGCCTAACTCAAATGAAATTATATAAAATTTCATTTATTGAAATAAAGATGTCCTCTGGACTTCTATTGTTTACCAAAACATCACTTCCTTTGTGGTCCAGGTGGAGCAGACCCTCTTTCCTTACCCTAAGAATGTCAATCAGAATTCTCCATCCTCTTGATTGCAACCAAAGGGATATATAAAGACAAAATCCTCAAGCTGAATTCCTCTCAGGGATGTTCTGCAAGAACTGTAAAGAATGATATTCCCTCCTCAACCATAGAAAGGAAGTCATTTTTAAAGGGAAGGGATGAGAAAAGCAGAAAAAAAAAACAAAAGACAAATAAAAACAAGAGGCAGAGATAAGGAAAATATGCAATGGTAGAAAGAGTGAAAATTTTGACAACTGCATTTGAGTCTCCTCTACTAGATGTTTTTGAAGCCAACTAGCTCTACTCCTGGACTTTTTAGGGTGAGAGAGCTGAATAATTTTTCCCCTGTGGGCAGAAAAAGCCTTTTATGGCTAAAGGAAGTTATAGTTGTCTGATTTGTGCTGGATTTCTGTCATTTGGAACTGAAAAAGTCCTGATTGATAGAGATATTTATGATATCCTTTTGAGTAAGAACAGATTTTATAACAATATGTATGAAATTCCGTGTGCATCCCTGTGTTATATATTGCATTGCATATATCATATAAATATTTGTGCACACACACATGCTGTTACATCTGTATTTGTGGGGAGAAAAAGGAAAGAATAAGAAATGGAACTCTGATCTTGTACTGGCAATTATCCTTGAGCTGTTACCTGTAGCAATACTTACTCTCTCCATTTTGTACTGATCATATGTATTATTGGAAAAACAAAGGCAGAGTCAGGAAAAAATAAAAAAGAGAGAGAGAGTTGGCAAGAACAATTGTTAAGAGCAGAGTAGGGATTTAAACCACTGGAAGAGCAGCATGAGCCAATGATTGGAGTCTGGACTAGATCATGTGTGTGCAGCAGCCAAGGCAAGAGACACACCTGGCTGTGTAGGACATTGTGTGGGGCCATGGAAGGACTGTGCATGTGGGGACAATATGGGCTCATGTAACATGTCTTATTCAGGAGCACGCAGTGCCTCACACCCTTGAACTCAAACCTTTGTGACATCCTGCTGTCTTAACTGCCCTTGCACACACACTGCTGGATTGCAGTCAGTCAACGGAGCGGCTGCTGGGTGGACTCAGACATCATTAAAGCAAATTGGGGCTACGTTACTACTTAATGAACTTTTCGGATTATGGACTAGACCCCTGTTTGACCCTGAAGGGCGAATACGGCATTCGAGGATCTTTTGTTGATGATATCAGGATGTTGCTCTTTCATATGCCTGAGAGGAGTAGTTGGTAAAAATTAAGAATTAAAATAGTAACAGATTATAGAAGCAATTGACAAATAATACGTATCAAAGAGTACATAGGGCTTTCTGTAATAAACATCTGTGAAATAGATAATAATTCTTAGCACATTTTATAGTTATATGCCTTTCAGTATAAGAAGAGTTAAGAACTTGGCTCCTGGACTTAGGACACATGAGTTTGGATCTTGGTGTTGCCTCTTAGAAGCTGCATTGGAAAAAGGGTTAAATTCACTGTTCCTCAGATTTCCTCTATCTGAGATAAAATGGGGGAATGGAGGCAGTTAGTATATCTACCTCTTAGGGTATTTGTGAGGAATGAATGAATATTCATTTAAAAAGTTAGAATTGTGTTGGCACATAGTAATTGCTCAATTTCTTAATAAGAAAAAAGGATTCATGTTATTATGGATAGGGAAATTGAAGATTTGAGAGATTAAATAACTGGTCCAAGGACACACAGTCATAATGGGTGGCAAGACTGGCCTTATCCCTTTGGTGGTCTGATTCCAGGCTGAGAATGAGAGAGAGATTGGGATTAGGAAAAGAAGAAAGGAGGAGGCAAGTGTTTAGAACTTTTAGGCCTATAAGAGAAAAAGGGAAAAGAAAAGGGGAAAAAAATGATCTTGGAGAAGAGATTTGTCTGAAGAAGCGTGTGGTGCTGTGAAACATCTCATTTTTCTCTACACTACAGGTGATGAGTTATGCTTCATTTACTAATGCTCTCCATGGATGGGATTTTGTGACGAGAGGTGGGGAGGGCAGTAAAGAGGGTGAGGGAAGCTCATACATGCTATCCGTTGTAGGTATATAACCTAAGAAAGGAGATCTAACCTGCTGAATACCGGAATGCTAGTTTCTCCCTGTACCACCAAACAAATGGTTATTAGCTTTTGAAGGGCCTTGATAGTGTCTAGGTAGGGCCCTGTCGATAAGACTTATCTTCAAGTATTTGATGGAAAGGGAAGATAGAGAACAAAATAAGGCACCTGAGCAAATGGAGGATGTGAAACCGAGAAAAGGGGAAGAAGTCCTGTAAAGAAACCAGGAATCGGTTGTTGCTCTGAGAAATTTAGAAAAGGCAAACACAACCTAAGAAATATGTTTCAAAGATTAAAATACATATTTAAAGATTAAACAGTGTTCAGTTCTCTTCTCCTGCTAAGTGTCTCTTGGATCATGGGCGCTTCTGGGGATTACATGCTCGTCATTCGGGATTGATTTTATAGAATACTTACAAATCTGCTCTTTTATCTTTCATTCTCTCACTAAGAAGGAAGTTGAATACAGCTGCTATATAGATGTGTCTGAAAAAACATCCCACTCAGAAACTATCTGACTTCACATGTTTTCATAGCTGTATGAAAAATTCATGTATACCTTGAATTGGGTTCCATGTGTATGTTATATTGTCTAAAATTTATTTAATATTGCCTTTTTAAATTAAATATGTGTGCATCAGTAAGTCTAATACTTTTTAGGAAGTTTTGAATTAAAAAAAAAAAAAGAGTGGGGGATTAAATGGTTAAAAGAGAATGCTTTTAGGATTCCTAAATTGAAGTCTCTGGACTTGACGTTATTTGTAACCGTTTATGCTTTTCCTTTACGGGCCTCTGCCTTGGAAAGCCGTATTTTCCAAAACTTCAAATGCAAAACAAACAAACAAAAAAAACAAACTTCAAATGCTTGACAGAGCATTTCAAATGCCAAACATTCCAAAATGTTTACGTGTTTATACATGTGAATTCTCGTTTTCGTCCTTCTTAGGTAAGCAGTTCTTCCTCCGGTAACAAGGAGAAGCACAGGAGACTGCCTTCAAGGAATTTCTTACCCTGACATGAATCTTAGAGTTTTGCAGATACAACTGGCATTTTTGACATTGGACTAGAGTGTTTGTTATTAATGGATTTAAGGTAGCCGTCTGTAAAAAGAAAGAGATCCTGGGGCAGGGCAGAGGTTAGAGAAACTACTACTCTGGTGGAACCTGGCCCTTGAAATCTGTCATCTTTGTTTGACAGGGTCTTAAAGTGTAACTGGGTCAAAACAGGCAGACAAGAGGGGAGGTTTTAAGTGGAAAAAGTTGTCTGGACTGACATTTGTTGAACCCTGTTATTAAGAATCACCCCTAGTGCTATATGCTCCTCAGTCACCATTCCCTAATGTGGTTGCCCCTGCCCTGCAGACCCCAGCCTGATTTGCAGGGATTCTTTGGTGTTGCAGGGATTCTTTGGTGATATATAATTGTTGGGCTTCCAAAGTCTCCAAGAAGTGAATCACAATAATCTTTTAGTTTGAACCCCTTTGTATTCTCTATTCCTATACCATGGTGGTTTTGAATAGCAGGAAGCTAAAAAGCAACTTCAGAACTTAGCTCACCAAAACTCTGCTCAGAAAGCAAAATATTTAACCCATTTAAGCTAGTATGCTGTGATCAGCTCTGCCCCCCAGCTGGGAGATGTCCTGGCTTGACATGGACTGAGTTCCCAGAGACTATTAGAAAAGCCATGTTTTGGGCTGCCTGAGTGGCTCAGTTGGTTAAACAGCTGCCTTTGGCTCAGGTCATGATCCCAGCGTCCTGGGATCGAGTCCCACATCGGGCTCCTTGCTCAGCGGGGAGCCTGCTTCTCCCTCTGCCTCTGCCTGCCATTCTGTCTGCCTGTGCTCGCTCTCCCCCCCCCCTCTGATAAATAAATAAAATCTTTAAAAAAAAAAAAAAAAAAAGAAAAGCCATGTTTTACTCTGCCTTCCCTCATATATAAATAACTTATCCCTGTGCATCTCCTCCTTATCATAAAGGAATTATGGAAATAGTAGGATAGAGACACCACCCACTTGGGGGTTTTTACAAGGCCGAGTAGTTTTGATTTTAAGGGTCATACATAGATTTTGAAATGAATTATTCCATGTATTTGCTAACTCTCCTGTCTGATTTATCTGGCTTGTATACACTCACTTTAGGGCCTGTACTAGACTAAGCACCACATAAACAGTTGTAAGCAACAAAGGCCTGTTCTGTGTCTTCATACATTAAGATAAATAAACAATGGTGGTAAAAGGGCTCAAAAAAATAAATAAATAAAAGCATCTGCTGATCCCCATATTGGTCTATTTAAGATACTACTGTGCTAGTTCTCAAAATTCCCGAAGATTTCAGAATCGGGTCCTGTGAGCAGGTGCGGGCTGGCTTCGAAAAAGGAAAGATCTCAGTGTAAAGATGGTTAATTCAGAGAGTAGAAGCAGGGAATCACAGGGCTTCATTACCAGGAGTCCCTGAGAAGCCCCAGACCATAAGGACACAAAACTGTCTCTGTTCTTCCTTCACCTTTTCTGTTGGCTATGGAAACCAGAAGGAATTTCTACTTTTTGATGTAGTTCATCCGTATCCTCTTCACACCTGGGTGGAAAACAGGTGAATCTGAACCTACCCTTCATATGTAGCTCCCACCTCCATTTCTACCTCCTCCCTCTACGAAACGGCACTTGGGCATGGAGCAGCCCTGCTTTAAAATTTATAATTTTATGAAGTTTTCTTAAAAAGAAGCAAAAATATAAAAATTCAAAGCCAAAGTATTTTAACTACCTATACATTATCTACTAAGTGGTGAGTTACACTAGGGATATTTAATTTTTTTCCTAAGTACAGCTTAATATCTTTTTAAATTATTGTTTGTAAATTCTAAAGCCAAACAATGTCACCTTTCAATCAGTCACTAAAAGAACAGGGGGCCCCTCTGTTTGCGATTTCTTTTTCCAGTCTGGATGAACAAGTATATATTGATTTGGGGCCATGGCATAGGAGTAGCTTGGGCATCTAGAATTAAAATGATGTTTGATAAAATTGGGTTCTACTTGATGCATTAGAATGAGGCTAAGCCTTGGTGGCTTGTTAATGAGGTAGGGAACCGGGGTGTGTAGACCTCCCAACTCTACCTCCCCTCTTCTTTGTTGCTTCTAGTGTGAATGTTCATAGAAGCTTTTGCCTAAGTAGTTATGACACCATATGATCTAGATTTTTTCTCTTCATTTATATAGTCTAATTAGTTTCTTTTTAACTTTTTTCTTTCTGCATGCATAAGAGTCACTTTACTTGTAATATGGTACCTGATTAGGAGAACCCATCTGTTCAGTAAGGCTACCTTTCTTTAGCCCCAGCTGGCACGATAACTTCCTGCACTGAACTTCTGCAGCAGCACTTGGTTAGAATTTCGTAAAAACATAATTAAAAATGTTTATCATTTTGCCAGATAGCTACTTGGTGATTTAATCCCTGCCATTTTGTTTTATGGAACTACTTGCTTTCACACAGATGCATTCCTCATCCTGGTGCCTGTTCGGAGTTTCATCATTTAGTAATTACAGTAGTCAGTTCACGGCGTAAACTGCCCACTAAACACTCTCCCATAAACCCACTCACTGATCCACACGGTTGGACTGCAGGGTGTGTCTTTCTTGTTCACTGTTTCTCACACATGCCTAAAATAGTAACCAGGATGGGACACTAAATCGTACTCCTTGGAGAGCACATAATTTTATAGTGTAGGGAATATTTGTCTCCTCCTTTATGAATGAGGAAATCAGTGAACACGAAAGTTAGTAAAATCCGGGGTGCTTGGGTGCCTCAGTGGGTTAAAGCCTCTGCCTTCAGCTCAGGTAGTGATCCCAGGGTCCCGGGAACGAGCACCATATCGGGCTCTTTACTCCGCAGGGAATGTGCTTCCTCCTCTCTCTCTGCCTGCCTCTCTGCCTATTTGTGATCTCTGTCTGTCAAATGGATAAATAAAATCTTAAAATAAATAAATAAATAAAAATAATATAAAATAAAATTTAAAAAGTTAGTAAAATCCAAGTCCACCTAGCTAGTTAAAAGGCAGAGTCAGAATTGAAATCCAGATCTGTCCGCCTCCATGTGATGGAAAGAAATAGCTAAGGTAAAGAAAAGGGCACAATTTGCATTGCATTATAGGTGATTAATAAACTTCTTTTGTTCAAACTGGAATATATAGGGCATGACTTTAATAGTCATTTCATTTTTCTGATTGCTGTTCACCTCTGTATCCAGTCACTTGAACAAGTGTCTGGGTTTGAGTTGGAGCTAAAAAGAGATTTGTTGAATGATAGATGCCTTTTTTTTCCTATAGAATGTGACTAAGTACAGTAGATATGTGTGTGTGTGCATGTGTGTGCACTTTTTAGGTTCATGAAAGTTGCACCTCTTGAGTTTAAGTAATCTAACTTTCATGGCATGTCATTTGTTTTCATCCTTGTTTATTGACATATTTGTTTAATGTCTATATAGAAACATGCTGGAAAAGGACTGCTGTGGGTAGTTCCAGGGGCATTATTGGATAAAAGATAAGCTCTGGTGTAATGGCTTTCCACATCCTTCAAAGAATTACAATCCTGCGTTTAGCTTCTAAACAGAGGTGTGTTATAAAAGATTTGCATCAGTAAATCAGCAGAATACTGTCAATTTTTCTGCCTTCCAAAATGTCTTGACTATTCTTACCTTATGTTCTTATTTCTGTTTTTTAAGTGATGAGCTATCTATTATTTTTTGCCAGTTTTAGAACACTGCAGCCATTGACTAGAGATGAAGCTCTTACGTGGTAGGAAGGACACAAGTTAACCCAGTTCTGGACTTGAGATCATTTTTTTAAATCAGATTTTAAATTTCATGGATGTCTGTCCTGGCATCTTGTCTTCCTACTCCATGCTCTCAGCCTCAGGGACTAGAAATCTCTGGCTAAATGTCAGATGCAAAAGGCACTACACCTTATCTTCCTCAGGGCATTTCCTTCTTCCCTCTCCACTAATAAAACTCCAACCACAGTTCCTCAAATCTTGCTCTTTCCAATGAAAATTATAAACCCAGATTACATCTGATTAAAGCAAAGCATTAGCAGCTTGTTACAACTACGTGTTTGCCAAAGCATGGTTTTCAAAATAATTTTTAAACTGAACCACAATGACCTAATCATTTTTAAGATAGGACTTTATTTTAATGTGTGTTGAGAAAAAAAAAATAACCAGCACATTAAGCTTACTATTTTTTAGGTTAATGTTATCTCGGCAAAGGCTATTTTTTTTTTTTTAAGAAAAAGTACAAGCTAAAGAAAACATTTTAAATAAGTGGTCTATGACTATGGCCAAAAATGGAGATGTATGATTAAAGGTTGATAAACAATGCCATATTGTATCTTGTCTAATCACTTTTCAGATGACAGTCATCATTCATCGAGAACCTAGGCAGTCTGGTATTCTTGCTAGTTCTTGTACATACTTCAACCACCATCTTCACAGTTTCCAGAGAATAAATAGGCCTTATTATTACCATTTCATAAATATAGATGCTGCATCCTTAATTAAGCTTTTGGGCACAGTGACGTGAGATAAGAAGCAGAACTTAGTCTTCATCTCCGGTGCTCCAACTATAAATCATGCTGTCTTCATAGAATTAAAGAAATACGAATGTCTTCACTGACCTCAGTTTCAAACACGGGCCATTATTGTGCGTTAGCTTTTCCTAGTCTCTGAAAAGGAAAGATTAGTAGGGGAAAAGGAAATGTTGTATACCTTCCCTAATGTCCATTTTTAAAATAAATTCAAATGACTGCCCTGTTAATTTAATTATGGGGTTTCCAACATGCTTAGAGGCTTTGCTTTAAGAGATTCAACTTTGTTTCTGACAAGGCCAGCTAAGGGAGATTAGCGGACAAAGGCACCTGACCCAGTTCTTTGCCTGGTGTCCAGAGAGCTCTAAGCAGGCCCACACATGAGCCCAGGGCATCTGTGAACTCTCTGAAATTATTATATGCATGGTTGTACAAATATGTAAGTATGTGTATTTTTCTTGGGATACTGCCTATTACCAAAGAAGGATTAAAAAACCATTGGTTTTATCTTGACCTGTCCTTCTAGAGCTTAAGGGACTAACCTACCAGCACTGGAGAAGCCTGTACAAATACAAATAGCCAGGACCATAATTTTAAATGAAACTCATGGGGACCATAGAATTCTTCTTTCTCTCTCTTTAAGTATCCAGCAAGAGTAGCTCTGGAGCTGGAAAGAACTAAGCTCATGGCAAAATAGGCATTAATATTCTATGATATATTTTCAATGCCAACTTTCCAAAGTTTCCAACATGACCTGATTTATTTTTGCTCAGTAGATTATTTGTAGCCAATGTGAAAAGGTCATCTGCTTTATGATGTTAGCAAAATCAGTTGTTTGATAATCTGTTTTCTGCTTGCTTGGTCTCAAGAGATTCTTGTCTTATTGATAGAGCTTTTAAGGAGAAGGAAAGAGGAACAGTGGACTGCTGGGTCATGAGAAATAATTTTCTGCAAATGTAAGGAACACAAGTCTCATCTCTTCTGCAGGAGCCAATACTCTTCTCATCAGATCAAATCCACCTTGGTGTGAAGGTTATGGGAGATTTTATCCAACGCCTTTTTAGCGAATGTAATTCAGTTAAACACTGAATAATAGAATAGTTTGCTTTGGAGCATTATATGAGTTTTCCTAATTTCCACATATGGTCAAGGACACCAATGATGATACTAACCATTTATTCAGTGCCAAAAAAAATCTGATACCCTGATCAGTAGGTCTGCCATTTCTAGTTAAATAATCAAGTGAAACAGGAGCCTTTGACCAGGATAAGGTTCTGGGCCACTACCGTGTTTCAGAGATATTTTTTACCCTATTCTATATTTTGACTTGACATTTTTATTTCGCATTTCAAAACTGCAAGTAAATGCAACCTGCCCTGTTAAAATGGGGCTTTTCTGTATTGAGCTTCCCATTCCTTTTATGCATCTGTTAAACCTTTCATCTATTATAAATCCAGAGCCAAAAGGAGAGAATATCTTAATATTTTAGGTACATTTACTCTGACGTGTCCTAAAAATATCTTAGAAAAACTAGGCTGATTGGTTTATTCACCTGTGTATCCTTGGCAACCATACACAGGAAAGTGCTAATACAAAAGCCTACATTTGCGGGATCTGCAAATGTCCTTGAGGGTAGAAGTGACCTATGTGCTCAGGTATGCAGCTTACCTCGCCATTTCTGATTTCTACTCTGTTCTGAATTGACCTAGCAACTCCTCACTATCTTGTGAATTCTTTAATAATTTTTAAGGCTCTGCTTTGCATAATGTTTATTTATTTTCATAGGAAGGACTAATTAATAACTAGAAGTAGTTCAGCATTTAAAAAAAAAAAATTCTGCTGGGTTTGTGAGATTACCAATCTTTTAAATCACTTTCCTAAACACATGTTGGAAATCATCAAGTTACCCTTCATTATGAACACCCTTTTTTTGTTTTGTTTTAAGAGCTCTGGGGCTCCTGGCCGGCTCAGTCAGAAGAGTATGACACTTGATCTTGGGGTTGTGAGTTCAAGCACCATATAGGGTGTAGAGATTACTAAAAAAAAAAAAGTAATTTAAAAAAAAATTTAAAATAAAGAGCTGTGTAAGGGAGAATATAGAACTCACGATAGCAAGAAATGTGTTGATGTTACTGATTTTTTTTCAAACTCTCTACAAAGTTAATTTCCTCAAACTCTTTTATTATAAAATGGTATTTGATTTTATTTTGCATTTAAAATTTGATCTTTTAGTCTAAAAATCATCATTCTCACGCTTACAGTAAATTCTTAAGTGGTTTTGCATTTGTTTTTTTAATTTCCAAATGATCACTGCCAGAAGTACAGAATAACTTCAGGCTGGATTTAAACAGAGTTTATGTGTTAAGTTGTAGGTGGCTGACGGGAGACTTGACAGTGCTCGCATCTCTTCAGCATATGAGCTCTGAGGTCATCATCGTTCCTAGTGATGCCCTTGAGACCTGTTATATAACAAAAATTCAACCAACTACATTCTGAAGTTCTTAATTGGCTTTATTAATCTGTTTATGAATCAGGTAGCATCCCCTCTAACAAGTAGAGGACAGCTTCAGAGGACTACAGAAAAGAAAGGTTTTTAAAGGTAGAGAAAGAACAGAACAGATCACCTTCCTAAGGGGAATGAAAGGGGTCTATTAGTAAATTACCTAGCACTGACCAGGAAGTTCCCATGTTGACTAGTAAAGGGTTAATTCTTGGGGAGGAGGGATGTGTATGCAATGTGGGGTTAAACAGCAGTTAAGTTAGGTAATAAGTCTTTGTTTACTGACTTGGGACCTTAACCTAAGTGATGCCTGTGGTCTTTTTAACAGACCTTTTGGAATTCCTTCTGAACGATTCCTTCTGAACGATCAAATACATTCAGTTTAATATCTCTGATAAGCTTATTTTACCATATTTCATTTAAAAAAAATGATAATGTAGGCACAAGTATAGTTGACTGAAGGGGGTGTGCGGTTTAGCGACCATGATTAAAATTGAAGTTTTATTGTTTAAATGTCTTTGATTATAATAACTATAGTGTGTGTCATTTTAAGTATCATAGAGTGTTTCATCCATTTAATTCTTGAAATAGGCATGCAAGATTGTCATTGTTCCCATTAGACAGGTGAGGAAACTGAGGGTCAAGTTATAAGTAAGATTTTAACTGCTAAACAAATACATAATCCCAAGCTGTTAATTACAAGGGTCAACAGCAATGCTGATCTTTTGAATTATTATCACTAGGAATATTTCAGGCGTATTGAAAACTGTATTATTAGACCATATTTAGCTATAACAAGCTATATTGAATACTGAGCTTTACTGGATCTGAATTATTTGCTAGAACTATTTCCAAGTAATTATTACAGACAAAATTGAAGACTTCCATGTAATACTTCCTGATCCTTTTCCTCAATTTGTCTCAGTGTAACCATTCTTATGATTTTGGTGATTAACTTTCTTATGAATATTTTTGTACTTTTATCACCTATGTTACCTATCTATCTATCTATCCTGGGACGATAATGAGTGTTGCTTTTCAGGTTTTTAAACTCTGAAGAAATATATAATGTATTTCATACTGCTTTTTTGAAAGTTCAAGAGCTCCTCTTTAAGAGCTATTTGAGCAGATACATCATATCTCATCCTATGCCTACACAAAGAATGGCATTAACGTATCACCACAGTTTGTTTATTCAATCCTGGTTGATGAGAAGTTTTATGTTTCTAATCTTCTGTTCCAGATAGTGCAATAATGTTTCTTCTTTTGTTAAATGCCTATTAATAGCATCACTGGTTTTCTGTTGGATTTTTTGTCTTTTCTTACTGATTTAAAGAAGTTATTTATATATCCTGGAGACTATTCCTTTATTGGTTGTAGTCAAGAAAAATATCTTCTAATGAAAGCTTACCTTATCACATTCTTTATGATCTTTTAATGTACAAAGGTTTTATTTGAAGGTAGGCTTACTAATAATAGCTTTATCTTATATACGGACTTAGAGGCTTTTTTTAATACAAAAAACAAACACATAAAACTACTTGTCTACTAAAATCATCAAAATAGTCTATAGTTTATTGTAAAAGTTTTAAAATTTTGCTTTTCACATTTGTCTTTTAACTATTTTATTTTATTTATTTATTTTATTTTATTTTATTTTTAGGTATTTGGTATTATTCCAAGAAAAAAGACTTTTTTTTTTTAGTGTCACTAAATGACTCATCTACCTATCCAGGAAAAGTACATGTATTTGTAATTCCATCTCAGTTCTCTGTATGTAGGTCTTTTTCTAGGATCTGTATTTTGTTTCTTAGATTGTCTCTTCCAGCATGAATACCCTGCTGCCTTAATTACTATAGAATTGTAACAAATATTAGCATTTTAAAAGACATGCCCACTTACCTAGTTCTTTTTCAAGATTTTCCTATCAAATACACTTTGATCTTCCATATAATATAAAGATTAGCTCATTAAGTGCATACATGTATACAAAACCATACTTAGACTTTCAGTTAGAGACCAACTTTATAGTGAATGTGAGATAGTGAGCATTTTCACAGTACCGGTCTTGCTATGATAAACAAATACTTTAACATGTAGTATAGGCAAATTTATGTATCTTTTTTTTTCTTTTGAGTCCTGTCTAAGAAATATTCACCTACTGTGAGTTCTTATGTCAGCTTTTAGAAGATATAAATATATATATATGTATATATATACATATATATATATATTCGTGCATTTTAAAATCAATAATCCATCTGTAATTTATTTTTAGAGCTTTATTGAGATAAAATTCACATACCATTCATTGCCCATTTAAAGTGTACAATTCAATGATTTTAGTATACTTACAGGTTTGTGCAACCATCACTGTAATATCCATTTTAAAATATTTTTTAAAGAAAACCTGTACCCCCCAAAAGACCCTGTATCCATTAGCAGTTACTTTCCATTCCACTCACTCCTCCAACCCTAGGAAATGATTAACATATATTCTGTATTTATTCGTCTACTATAGAATTTCATATAAGTGGAATCATATAATAATGGTCTTTTGTGACTAGCTTCCTCTACTTTGTAGATTATCAAGGTTCATCTGTGTTATAACATGTGTCAGTATTTAATTCATTTTTAATACCAAATAATATTCCATTATATGGATATTACACATTATCACATTTTATTTACATGTTTTATCATGTTTACAGACATTGCATTGCTTATTCTTTTTTACTATTATGAATAATGTTGCTATGAATACACACACACACACACACACACACACACACGTTTTTGTGTGGATTTATTCTCCTGGGTATATACCTGAGAGTAAAACTGATGATTTGGTAACTCTATGTTTAACATTGTAAGTAATTGCTGAACTGTTTTCCAAAGCTTATTCACTATTTTACATCCCCACCAGTGATGGACAAGGATTCCCATTTCTGGTTTAATGTTTGGCATTTTGATTATAAGCATCATAATAGGTGAGAAGTGGTGTTTCACTGTGGTTTTGATTTGCATTTCCCTAGTATTTTCATTTAGGGAATAGGACTGTTGGCCATTTCTTTGGAGAAATCTGTAGTCAGATCCTTTATTCATTTTTAGCTGGGTTATTTAGGTTTCTATTGCTTTTTATATATTGTGAATGTAAGTCCCTTATCAGACATATTTTAAGAATATTATTCCCATTCTGTGGTTTGCATTTTCACTTTCTTTGTTTTTTAAGATTTATTTATTTATTTGAGAGAGAAAGAGAGCAAGAGAGAGAGAGAATGAGCACACAAGCAGGGGAGAGGCACGTGGCGAGAGAGAGAGGGAGAAAAGCAGAACCCTGCTAAGCATGGAACACCACACGGGGCTCCATCTCATGATCCAGAGATCAAGACCTGAGACCAAATCAGGAGTGAGCTGCTCAACTGACTGAGCCACCCAGGCACCAAGCCCCCACAACCTTTTTTAATTTCTTAATGGCATATTTTTTGGAGCACAAAGTATTTAATTTTTATATACTCCTATTTATGCTGGTGTTGTACTTAAGAAATTATTACTTAAGGTGTTGTACTTAACTCAAGGCCCCACATATTTATTCATATAGTTTAGACTAATAATTGTATACTTTTCTTCATTACATTAAGATCTATGGTCAATTTTGAGTTAATTTTTGTGTATGGTTTAAGACAGGGATCCCACCTCTTTTGCAAATGGATATACAGTTGCCCTAAGCACCATTCGTTGAAAAGAACATTTTTCCCATTGACTTGCCTTGGTACTGTTGAAGGTCAGTTGATCATAACTTTATGGGTTTATTTCTGAACTAAAATTGATGTTTGAATATAGTATAAAGTATGAATAACTTTTTTACACCAATATCTAATTTATCTGAATCAGCATTATTTACCAAAGCAACTATATCTTCACTTCCTTTCCTAGCTTTACTGAATTTTCTTTAGCTTATTAGTTATTTAGAAGTTTTATTTTAAAATTTATCAATATTTTTTTCCATTATTTTTGTTATTCTTTTTTAAATTGATTTCTACATCTTCATCCAGAGAAGCCACACTATTAACTTATCAGCATGTGTTACGGTTTTCTACATATTTTTTTTTTCTACTTGGAAACTAAAGTTATACATATGTTCCTGCTGATTCCTCTAGAATTTGAATAGATGCATATTTTATTTTATCTATCATTTCTAGATATTATATGACATCAGGGTTTTGAAATTATGTTGTTTGCCATAATACTGGAATCACAACCCTGATTTCCTATTTTTATGCCCTACTTCTGAAACTTGGAGCTAAATTTTTACTGGGAGTACTTTACATCTCTGCGTTTTCCCCTTTATGCTTTAATTTATTTCATGGTCAAAAAGAGTGCCACGTCCCAAAGTATGAGCTTTGTATTCCAGTCAACTTAGGAAATTTGATAACATTGAGGTAGATCAGACTGCTTTTCTTTTTGGAATAAGAGAACCCTTGTCTCCCTGTCTCCTATTTTCTCCTTCATGATATCAAAGTTGCTTACTCAGTTGAAGTCAAACAGATCTCAATTGTCATTTATAATTTTTTTTCTGAAAAGACATTTGAAGTACTTTAAGGAATGAATTCAACTGCCCAATATTTATGTATCATTTTGTACAGAAAAAAAAAATCCCTACCTAGAGTTAGTTGAAAAACCCTTAGAGGACTTAGAAAACAACTTCCTGGAGAAATAAAGAAGAAGTGTCATGGAATGTCAGAGCTACAAAGGGCCTTTATTTGTCATAGCACCTATGCTTTGATTCATGGTAGGGACTGAGATTGTCTACAGCCATGAAAGTAGAGAATAGAACTATGAGTAAACTCAGATTCTTTTATTTCCTTCCATTTTCTTTTTTTTATATTCTCTGTTATGGCTGTTTCCAAACTGATAGGTTATCCCCTAGTTATCCTATGGGGAAGTTTGGTAAGTGAGACTGTAGCCTTCTTTCCCGAGTACAGTATTTCATGATTTCTTTTTAAAGTCAACTTTTAATCTTTTAAATAAGTCCTTTTTAAAAAGATTTTTATTTATTTATTTGACAGAGAAAGACACAATGAGAGAGGGAACACAAGCAGGAGGAGTGGGAGTGGGAAAAAGCAGGCTTCCCGGAGAGCAGGGAGCCCCATGTGGGGCTTTATCCCAGGACCCTGGGATCATGACTTGAACTGAAGGCAGACGCTTAACAGCTGAGCCACCAGGCGCCCCTTAAATAAGTTCTTTAATTTTGACCTAATTTATAAATCTTACTTTGACGGCCAGACTCTAGGATGGTCTAAACGATCTCTTCTTCCAGGGATTCATACTCTTGCATCATCCTCTTCCCTATGACTTGCTTCCAAACACCAGAGTAAAGCAAAGGGGATGAGATACCACTTCTCTGACCCTGTTACATTGTACAAAACCATCTTGCTGTCAGATTCACTCTGAAGACTCTTCTTTTTGATTTAAGTCTTAGCCCTATTGGGAAAGCCCGCATGTCAAGAACTGTAGGAAGCTTCTGGGAGCAGCGGTGGCCTCCAGCTAACAGCCAGCAGGCAGTCAGACGCTCATTCCTTGGCCACAAGGAAATGAATTCGGCCAAGAATCTGAGTTATGTTGGAAGTGGATTCTCCCTAGTCAGGCCTTAAGATAAGAGTAAAGCTCCACACTGACTCCTTCCTTGGTTGCAGCTTTGTGTCCTCTAAGCAAAAGACTCAGCTAAGCTACGCCTGAACTCCTGACTTACAGAAATGGAAGTGATGTATCTGCATCGTTTTAAGCTCCTAAATTTGTGGAACGCTTCTTATGCAACAATAGATAACTAATACCATAAAATATGCTAATCTGATACATTAAAATGCAACCTCATCAGTGAATGGTTGGTGTACCATTAATGAAGCAAACCGACAATTATCTAACTCAGATCCACCAGCAGGAGCTTGCTAGCAGGCCAGGCAAATGTAACCGACAAGATGCTCTGTCTGCCTGACAGAAACAGATTTGAAGTTTTGAGTAAATGATTTTTGCCCAACTTGTAAACATTAATTGAATTAATTCAATAAAAATTAAGTCAACAAGATGCTCTATGGGCACAATACCAAGTATTTAGTCTAACAAAAATTACAATGACCTAATCTCATTAAGCACTTTACTTTAATAAGCTATCTTTCTAAAACCTCCCCCTCCTTTTTTCTTGCGCACAGAGGGCTTCCTCTTCAGAATTTCCTCTCTCTCCTCTATATCCCTACTTAATAACATCACATAATAATAAGAGTAATAAGAAGAAGCATATCTGTAATATTTTACATTTTTTTTTACTTCTGTCATTTATGCATCATGTCATTAAGCATATATTTAGAGTGTCCTATGTATACATTCAATAATAGGATTTTTAAGATGTATTTATTAATTTATTTATTTATTCAACAGACAGAGATTACAAGTAGGCAGAGGAGATAGGCAGAGAGAGAGGAGGAAGCAGGTTCCCGTCGAGCAGAAAGCCTGATGTGGGGCTCGATCCCAGGACCCTGGGACCATGACCTGAGCCGAAGGCAGAGGCTTTAACCCACTGAGCTCAATGATAGGATTTTTTAAAAGATATTAATTTTTAAAAGATTTTATTTATTTGCTTGACACAGAGGGAGAGAGAGAGTACAAGTAGGCAGAGCAGCAGGCAGAGGGAGAAGCAGACTCCCCACTGAGCAAAGAACCCAACACAGGGCTCCATCTCAGGACCCTGGGATCACTACCTGAGCCCAAGGTAGACATTTAACTGACTGAGTCACCCAGGTGTCCCTCAATGATTGGATGTTAAAATGGACAAGAGACATCTTTCTTGGGCACATTGCCATACCTAATTTTCACTTCACTACACCTGTGTGAACTGTTGATATTATTAGGAAGAAAAATTTGACTCTCTCTGTAACTTGAATGCTCTAACTGCAAATCCAATTTTTACTTTTATCCACTAAAAGAAAACAGCTTGCTTATCTTTTTAATAATCTAAAATGACCTTTATTGATTTTTCTACAATGCACCAAACCTATATTTGCATTTTACTTGTTATCATTGGAATTACATCTTGTATTCTTTTTTTTTTTTTTTTTTACCATATCAGACCTTACAGGGTGCAATCTCACTTTGCTTCATTATTCCTATATTCTCAGAGCTGCAAGAGTTCTTAGAACATAGTAGATAGGTAATAAATACTTTATACAAATAAATATGATTATATTGTTTTATTAGAGAAAAAGGATCACAGTGCTAAATAAAAAGAATGGACTTTGACTTCAAGACATCTTTCTAGCTCTTCAACATGTGTATTTAACTAGTATTGCTAGGAATGTGACAATAAGAGATACAAGGTAGCTGATAAGATATGACATAACTTAGTCTTTAAAAAAAAAACTTTTAAAAACACTTTATTAAAAATACTTTTATTTTCTGGGGTACCTGGGTAGCTCAGTGGGTTAAAGCCTCTGCCTTCAGCCCAGGGTCCTGGAATGGACCCCCACATCAGGCTCTCTGCTCAGCAGGGAGCCTGCCTCCTCCTCTTTCTCTGCCTGCCTCTCTGCCTACTTAGGACTTCTGTCTGTCAAATAAATAAATTTTTAAAAATCTTTAAAAATACTTTTATTTTTTAGAACAGTTTAAGGTTGATAGAAAAATTGAGCAGAAGGAAAAGATTTCCCGTATACTCCCGCCCCCACACATGCACATCCCACACCAGAATGGGAGATTTATTACAGTTGCTGAACCTGCTTTAACACGTCATAATCACCCAGAGTCCATAGTTTACATTACAGTTCACACTTGGTGTGGTACATTCTGTGCCTTAGAACAAGTGTATAATAACATGTATCCAACATTATAGTATCACTTAGAGTAGTTTCACTGCCCTGAAAATCTTCTGTGCTCTGCCTCTTCAGCCCTCCCTCTCTCCTGTCCTTGGCAACTACTGATCTTTTTACTGTCTCCATAGTCTTGCCTTTTCCAGAATGTCATATTGTATTGCACAGTATGTAGAGTTCCCAGACCTGGCTTCTTTCACTTGGCAACATGGTCATTTATGAAGCTGGAAAATCAAAAAACAAAAACAACAACAAAAAGAAAACCTTAATATGATTTAAAAACAAACCACAAAACTTTGGCTGCTATGAAGATAAGCAAGCAAGAAGAAGAATGGACATGTTTACTCCTACCCCTTCCCAAGTCTGTTTCTTCCCCTGTAAGTCTACCCGGGAGAGTAAAACTCAAGAAGCAGATCGACGTCAAGATTGGAGTAAGGTCTGAAATGTCTGGAATATGCTTGGTTACTGTTTTGTTGCTGTGATTAGATATAGATATGCCATTTGGAGCAAACAGCTTTAGCCCACCTGTTACATATCCTGTGAGCAGGTGAGGCTGCAGAATCTTTCTGCACCTGCCTCTAGGCCAGGGTGGTTTGCTCCTTCCCTGTATACCCAGGAAGCATAAGCAGTGAGAGAGAAGAGGCTCTGCCCTGCTTCTCCAAAACCTCATCCCTTAATCTGGGAGCTGCTCAGAATGACACAGTTTGCACACCCACTTGGTGTCAAGTAAAAGGAAGATGAATTGCTATGGAAATCCCAGATGGGATAAACTTGCTCTTTGGCTAACATAAGACCTTTCCATCTATTTCAAAGTTTGCCTCAATTTCAGCATCTATGAAATGGAGGGTGGGGGAAGCACTTATCTCTCAGTTTTTATGAGCATGAAATGTGTGAAGATATGCAAGGTGTGTAGAAGAGTGCTTGGTTTCTGCTTATCTTATGTTAGTATTTATTATTTCTTTAGCTATGACTTTGTTAGTCATTGTTTTCTTAAATAGTTTTCTCTACCAGATGTAATAGGAGCTAGAATACAATCTACCATCTGATAAAAGTATCAGAATTTCAGATTTCTAAAGACGATGGGGATGAGAATTAGGGTTGACTTTCTGTTAAGGAAGCTACCAGCCTGGCCAGGGTCTTCTCCACAGTGAAAACCACGCCTGAATAGCACTGAAGTGTGATTTTTTGAGATTCCTAAGACTCATGATTAAAGATGATTTGCATAGGAAAATTTGCATAGTAATTACATTTCTGAAACATTTTTAGTTAAGCTAGGTGTGTTAAAAGATATATATGTATTAATATGCTTTGTGTCCCTGAGGACACTTAGAAAATTAAAACATTCTTCTCCCATAAGTACCATTTTAAAATAAAAAATTTCCATGACAGAAAAACCAGAAATTTTACTAATTCAGCAGCACTTAGTAAATTTCTACTCTTGTGCAGGATTTCTCTTGAACTACAGTGCATGTGTATTTTCTGTTAGTTTATTTGAACAGGGGTTGCTTTTATTGTTGTAAATATGTGAACTTTTTGACAAAACCGTTTCTCATTTGTCTGAAATGAGACAAATGTTTTTTAGGGTGTTTTTCAAATAAACACCCTAAAAAACATTTCCCCCCCTCCATAATGGGTAATGTTAACAATAAGAGCTATTGTAAGGAATGGTTTTAACTCCAAAATAAATTATAGTTACATACTAAGGATGTTTGGATTTTTCTCTGTTTAAGGAGCATAAATCTAGAACTTCTGAGTAAAACATGGCATCAGACTATCAACATCAATATAGTCATTTCCAAATATCTCATTAATGATTGCCAAAAAACGATACAGAAACACTAAAACAAACACCACTGCTAAAAAGTAATGAATAAGATTTTCATTATTTGAAGTTTTGGAAAAGATTAAGAAACACAAGCATGAAACACAGAAACTTGGCCTTAAGAAATGAAACCAGATCACAGTGGAGAGTTGGGCTAGCCTGGCCCATCATTGGTCTGAAATGTTGGACTGCAAGGGCCACACAGCGAAGGAAACTAAGCATCCACTGCCCTTAAAAACACCAATTTTCTGAGCCAGAGTCATGCCTTGTCCACATGTGCCTCTCTCTCTCTCTCTCTCAATCCAAACAGAAACAGAAATACCCAGGAAGAGGGCATGACAATAACTGATTGCATTCTGAATAGCAAAATTTGGATAAAAGGACTGTTGCAGGTGGGAGTAGATATTCACAGCACTTGAAACCTATGCATACTATAGGTTTTCATGCCACATAGTATGGCAAAACAAGTCCATTTTTAAGCAAAAGTAACTTAGTAGAGACCAGTAACTTACTAAGTTAGTTAGTAACTTACTAAGACCAGGACTCAATAATCAAGAAGATTCCATCTGTACAAAGCCATCCATGTTCCATAAAATCTTAAAAGACATCAGAAATTGCCTTAGACTCTGTACTCATGGGCTCCATTCTGAGTTGTGTGGCATACTGAGGGGTTGAAAGAAAATTTTTCTTGTTAATCAACGATTTTTCTCCTAGGTACATGCTGATATGTATGCACATGTGTATTGCAAGATACACACATGAATGTTTATTATAGCTTTATTTTTAATAGCCGAGACTGGAAACAGCCTGAATAGCAGTTAAGAGAAGCATAAATAAGTTTTTTTTTGTATTTATATAATAATATAACAGTGAAAAAAGATGAACTACAAATACAAGAAAATTAGAGATGTATTGCACACCCATAATATAACAGGAAAGAAGCCAGACAAAAAAGTTTATTCATTTTATATTTGCATTTGCACAAAGTTTGAAAAGAGACAGAACTAAAATATAGTATTTAAGGATATGTCCCTTGATAATAAAACTAAGGAAAGGCAAGAAATTAGTTTCATAAACAATAGGATTATGACTACCTTCTAAGGAGGGAGGACATCACAACTAAGAAAGATGATGTAAGGGGGCTTCTGAAGGAGATGGGGGGCTCTGTTTCTTGACTTAGGTAGTAATTATACAGGTATTTGTCTTATAATAATTCACTGTTGTGCATTTGTTTATTGCACTTTTTGTTTTATAAATGCTGTTTCACAAGTATATGCAAAGGATACCTGCTTTCCTTTGCTCTGATTCCATATCCACACTAACATCCTTTGGATTACTTATCTATGTTTCCATCTGTTTTTGTCCTGAAGAAGATAATTTTCCAAAAAATTAGAAGGAGTCATTGGAATAATCAGAAAACAAGACAGATCCCAAAACAAATTAATACATTGCATACATATTTTACCTTATTTTTTGTGATAACAGCTGACTTTTTAAATTTTTTTTTAAAGATTTATTTATTTATTTGACAGAGATCTCAAGGAGGCAGAGAGGCAGGCAGAGAGAGAGAGGAGGAAGCAGGCTCCCTGCTGAGCAGAAAGCCCGATGCGGGGCTTGATCCCAGGACCCTGAGATCATGACCTGAGCCGAAGGCAGAGGCTTAACCCACTGAGCCACCCAGGCGCCCCATAGCTGACTTTTTTTTAATCTCAAAAGGTCAGACAACATTGAGAGTAGCCTGTGTATATTACCTCATTTAGTCATAACTATAATCTTACAATGTTGATAATACTGTTATCTTCCCTGAAAAGCTGTGTGAATTGAAGCTGAGAAGTGAGATTAAGTTACCTAAGAACACAATTAATTAAAACCCCAGTCTGTCTGATACAGATACCAGTACCGTAACCAGCATATCATACTGAATTATACTAACTCAAAAGTATGGTAACCATGTAATCGGTCAGCAACCACTTGCAGATTAATGACCTGACCTAATTTCATATCTGCCTGACAGAGGACCATGATAAATTCACCCAAGACAACATGACCCTTACTGGCTCCCGGCATGTGTTAATCAGTCTTCCTCTCATACACCTTGACGTTCTTCAATTCCAAAGCTCAGACCTCTATTCCTGCACATGTTAGAGAGCACTGTAACTAAACATCTACATGTCTTCCACTCCAGATGTATGCTAAATTTCCTGAAAGACTTCTTTGTCCTCTTACATTTATCCCCCAAGTTTAACACGGTACCTAGCATATATTAGGTGTTCAATAAGTTCTTGTTAGCTTGAAAAGAACAAATACTGAAAAAAATATGCATCTCACAAACAGGCAGTTACTACCATAATTTTATTTAAAAAACACCCAAAAGTGCCTTTTCATGCAAATAGGCAGACTTCTGTTGCTACTTTAAATGTGCAAAAATCTTTGCAAAGGATTCTTTCTCAGCATGAGCCGTAACATGCATATTGTCGAGATATTCTTTACAGAGGCCAGCTTTTCTGAAAGTACCTGAGCTTTGTGGTTTGTAATGCATTAAATAATTAAGTTGTTTTCAGAACTGTTAAAAGATAAGGTACCTGGTGGATGATCAGCATCCCAGCTATTCTGAGCAAAACTAGTTTTATTCTGTCTTCTGAGATTCATAAACATGAAAATTGTTTCTAAATTAAATGCATCTATATTGTGATTGAAAGACATTTCACTATTCCAGATAATTTAAGAGATAAGTCTTGATTTCATGTTCGAATGAACATTATTATATCGAACAATTAAAGAAGTTGTTCTTTTGGTGTCTAGATACAATGATATGTGGAATGAATTTCCCACCAGTTCTGCTTTTTAAGGTTTGAACATGGTTAATCAATATATTGGTTAATAGTTGCCATATATCTATTAAAGTAAAATACAATGCCTATAACCTTAGAATTATATAGAACCTATACAATTTTTTAAAGATTTATTTATTTATTTATTTATTTATTATTTTTTAGATGGATTGAGAGAGAGAGCACAGGGCGGCAGGGGCAGAAGGAGAGGAAAAGAGAGAATAAGCAGACACCATGCTGAGGCTACAGCCTAATGCGAGGCTTGATCTCAAGACCCTGAGAGCATGACCTGAGTTGAAATGAAGAGCCAGTCTTAACCGGCAGAACCACCCAGGCACCCCTATACGACATTTTTTAAACAAGATTCCGAAGAGATTTCCATATTTCTCCATGCTTATCTATTACCATTTTGATCACTATTTTTCATTTGGCCTGGTAAAACTCATCATTAATAATTTAGAATTCATAGAATCATTAGATAATAAATTAGAATTCTAGTTAATATAGTTTGACTGAGAACACATTCACTCAGAAACAAAAGCTGTGAATAATGCCTAAGGTCACTTATTATAAAAACAACAAAAAAATATATTGATTTTATTTGATAGTAAGGCAGCTGTTTCTCTGGGATAGTTGAACATTTGTTTTGCTTAGACTTAGAACAATGGGTAACAGTATCTGACAGGGTTCCACTTTCAGTCCATGCTGCTTTTAAAATATGAAAAGCACAGTGACGCCTGGGTGGCCTGATCATTTGGGCATCTGCCTCCCTTTGGGTCATGATCTCAGGTCCTGGGATCCAGCCCCGCATCAGGCTCTCTGCTCAGCGGCGAGTCTGCTTCTCCTTCTGCCTCTGTGATCCCTCTCCCTTGTGATTGTTTTGTTCTCTCTAAAATAAATAAAATCTTAAAAAAAATTAAAAATATGAAAAGCACGTAAAATGGATTAAAAAACTATCTTATTTTCTTTTATTTTTCCTACCAACCATTCATTTACTTCTAGGTCTTCTCACTGAAGGACTTTTGCCTTCACCTGGGACTAAATATGTTATTAGTACCATAAGACTCAGATGACCCTTAATAATGGACTGGAGTGGATGGTATACTTCAAGAAAGGAAAATGCAGAAGAAAATTTGTATATGATTTTGTTTTAACCCAGTCCTTGTTTAAATTAATACAATGATGTCTGGAGACAATGGGTCATAAATGAAGTGGGTATAAAGCAAAGGGCACACCATGCCTATTGCAGTTCAGCTGTAATTTTGCAATTATCTTCACCTCTAGTAATTTTATTTGTTTTAAGTACTGGAGGGGAGAGGATGAGAAATGAAAACACGATTTCTTCTTGGCCTTATATCCTTGAGGTCAGCCTTACCTAGATACACAGGATTATGGATATTGCCTGCGTTCCTTTGTTCCTCTCACAAATACTTATTGATGCCTACTATGTATCTGATTCTGGGTTAGATGTCTGGAATACTCTGAGGCAAAATGATGAAGCAACAACAACAACAACAACAAAACCCTTACCTTGATACAGTTTTTATTCTAGTAGGACAAGGCAGACAGCAAACAAAAGATAATATATTGTTTAGTGTTATATAACATGGTAGAAGTTAGTAAGTGCCAAGAAAAATAGACTGGGGAAAGTGGGCTAAGGGTCTCGGGGAGAGGAGTTATATGATGTCATTTCTAATGTGGCAGATCACTCAGGTGCCTCGGCTGTCAGGTCAGGTAAGTCTCGCAAGGCAGGAATTTGGTGGAAAATTGACCAGTCTATAAAAAAATAGCATGGGTGGATGGGCGCAGCAAGGGGAGGGCCTTAAAGCGATTTTGATGAGCAAGTGATTAGTCTTGGTAAGTAAGCTCTTTCAGTGGGCTCACGGATTTATATCCTGTGAACAAGTATTTGGGGAGCAAGCAGCTCAGGAATTATTGTTTGGTTTAGTGTTGTTGGACATAAGTTTAGAAAATAGTATCTATTCTGAGTATCATTTAATATTGGAAGCTATGTTGGCTTCAGTACTTATTCAGACTTCGTGCCTTTATTTTTGAAATGGGAGTTGTAAGTATTAAATAAGATCAAACATGTAAGGCACTTAAGTCTGAGACTGATGTTGAATAAATATGCAATATATGCTAGCTGATATTATTTTTATAGGACCTTATTGAATAAAACATACACATTTTGATGCCAACATCAGAGAACCAGTTTCTGGTATGAGACTGTGTAATTTCAAATTCTGAACATCACTTGTTAGCTTGTCTCCCATTATAGATCGCAACTGTCTTTAATCATCTTTCCATGTCTTATAACTGGAATGTAAAACAACACATTTCTTTTTTTTTTTTGCTTTGCTTTTGGATTGCCCATATCCAAACCAAAGTGACTGAAACCAAAATATGTGTGCTTGTCTAACCTACGCTATTAACAAGCATTGTTTTATTTGCAGAATGACATGAATTACATAGCATCCAGTGGACTTCTGTTTAAAGATGGCAAAAAACGGATTGATTACATCCTGGTTTACAGGAAGTCAAATATACAATATGACAAAAGAAACACATTTGAAAAGAACCTCCGAGCAGAAGGCCTGATGTTGGAAAAGGAAGTAGGTGCTTTAATAACACTTCTTATGTGACATAATGGGCTAGGAGGGATATAATCTCTTATGTTTTAGCATGGGAAGCGTATCACACATGTTTCTATAAAATGCATAGTTATTTTCTCCCAAATGTAAAAGAAATACGTATGTATGGTCCCATTTAAATGTGTATTCCTTTTTTACTTACACATTTCCGTAAATTTAAATATTTTTCAAAGGGCATAACTATTTTTACGATTTCACAAATTGAAAAAGAAATCATTATACCTATATAAAGTACAAAACCTACGAAACGAAAAATGCTGAAAGAGTGCCAAGCCGTTAATGTCTGGGTTTTAATATTGGAACTGTAAATGAGTTCCTCCTCAGTCCTTTTTTTTTTTCCCCCTAATGCTTTTATTTTATTTCAGACCTTGTTTTTTTTTAGGGCTATTTTAGGATCACGACAAAACCGAGAAGAAGGTACAGAGATTTCCCATAGACCTCCTGCTCCCACAGATTTTCTCCCATCATCAAGATCCTTGTACCAGAGTGATACCTTTGTTAGGATTAATGAACCTACATGGGCTCATTATTATCACCCATAGTCCAATAGTGGTCACTTTTGACGTTGTACATGATATGGGTTCGGGTAAATGTATAATAACATGAACAACATGTATCTACCCTATGGTATAGTGCAAAGTATTTTCACTGTCCTAAAAATCCTGTGTGTTCTGCCTTGTGCCTCTCTCTGCCACCTTCAGCTCCCGGCAACCACTGATCTTCTTACTGTCTCCATAGTGTTACCTTTCGCAGAATGTCTGATAGTGGAATCATACAATTTATAGCCATTTCAGGCTTGATGTCTTCCACCGACTCATATGTACTTAAGGCTGCTCCATGTCTTTTCATGGCTTTATAGATAATTCCATTTTAGTGCTGAAAACTTTTCCATAATATAGATGTACCACAGTGTGTTTCTTCATTCACCTACTGAAGGACCTCTTGGTGGCTTCTAGGCTTTGACAGTTATGAATAAAGCTGCTTTAAGCATCCTTGTACAGGCTTTTGTGTGGACATAAGTTTTAAACTTTGGGTAAATACCAAGGAGTGGACTGCTGGATCATATGGTAAAAGTATGTTCATTTTTGTGAGAAACCTTCACACCGTCTTCCCAGATGGCTGTCCCATTTTACATTCATTCCCACCAGCAATGAATGAGAGTTCCCATTGCTCTAAGTCCGTACCAGCGCTTGCTGCTGCCAGTATTCTGAACAGTGGCCATTCTAGTAGGATAGTAGATAGTGGTAGCTCATTTTTTTAATTTGCATTTTCCTGACGTATGATGTACAGCATCTTTTCATGTGCTTATTTGTCATCTATATATCTTGTTTGGTGAGGTATCTGTTAAGGCCTTTCAGCTGTTTATTTTCTTATTGTTAAGTTTTAATTTTTTTTTTTTTAATTTATTTGACAGACAGAGATCACAAGTAGGCAGAGAGGCAGACAGAGAGAGAGGAAGGAAAGCAGGCTCCCTGCTGATCAGAGAGCCCGATGCGGGGCTCGATCCCAGGACCCTGGGATCATGACCTGAGCCGGTAGCAGAGGTTTTAACCCACTGAGCCACCCAGGCGCCCCATTCTTATTGTTAAGTTTTAAGAATTCTTTATATATTTTGGAGTAACTGTTCTTTATCAGATATGTCTGTTGCAAACATTTTTTTTTTTTTTAGTCTGTTGCTTGTTTTCTCCTTTCTTTTTTTTAAAAATATTTTTATTTTTTTATAAACATATAATGTATTATTAGCCCTAGTAGTACTGGTCTGTGAATCGCCAGGTTTACACACTTCACAGCACTCACTATAGCGCATACCCTTCCCCAATATCCATAACTCATTTCTTTTGACACTGTCTTTCACAGAGCAGAAGTTTTTAATTTTAAGCAAGTCCAACTTATCGATTTTTTTCATGGACTGTATTCTTGGTATTTTATTTTATTTATTTTTTAATTTATTTTTTAAATTTTAAAAAGATTTTATTTATTTATTTGACAGACAGAGATCACAAGTAGGCAGAGAGGCAGGCAGAGAGAGAGAGAGAGAGAGAGGGAAGCAGGCTTCCTGCGGAGCACGGAGCCCGATGCGGGGCTCGATCCCAGGACCCTGAGATCATGACCCGAGCCGAAGGCAGCAGCCCAAACCACTGAGCCACCCAGGCGCCCCTATTTTTTAAATTTTTTAATCTTTTTTTATTGTCTTGTTAGTCACCATAAAATACATCCTTCGTTTTTGATGCAGTGCTCCAAGATTCAGTGTTTATGTGCAACACCTAGTGCTCCTTGCCATACGTGCCCTCCTTAATACCCACCACCAGGCTTAGCCTGGTGGTATATTTTAAAAAGCATCCTCATACCCAAGGTCATATAAATTTTTTCTTATTTTGTCTTTTAAGAGTTACTTAGTTTTTCGTTTTACATTTAGGTCTTGATCTATTTTTAGCTAATTTTCATGAAGGGTGTAAGGACTGTGTCTAGATTTGTTTAGATAGCTTTTGCATGTGGATGTCCAGTTGTTCCAGCATCATGTGTTTAAAAAACAGTTTTTGCTTCATTGTTTGACCTTTGATTCTCTGCAAAAGATTAGCTGGCTTTCATAAGTCATAGATATTTATGTGGGTCTATTTCTAGGCTCACTATACTGTTCCATTTTTCTACTTGCATACTTATTCACTAATTCCACTACTGTAGTTAGTTAGTCAGTCTTGAAGTCAGGTAGCACCAGTCCTCCAAATGTGTTATCCTCCTTCAAAGTTGTGTTTGCTATTCTGGGTCTTTTTCTTCTCCATAATCTTTGTCAGTATCCACAAAATAACTTGCTGAAATCTTGATTGGCATTGCACAAATATATAGATAAGTTGAGACGAACTGACATCTTAACAATATCGTCTTCCTATCCATGAACATGAAATCTCTCTCCATTTATTTAGTTCTTTGACCTCATTAAATAGAATTTTATAGTTATCCTCATATAGATATTGTACATGTTTTCTTTAGATTTATACTCAAGTAATTAGATCTTTGTGGTACTAATGTAAATGGTATTGTGTTTTTACTTTCAAATTCCATTGTTCATTGCTGAAAGAAAGCTATAACTTGCATATATTAACCTTCCATCTTCTAAAATCCTGTTGTAATTATTTATTGGTCCCAGGATTTGTTTTTGTTGTTATTGTTGATTTGTTTGAAATTTTTACATGTCTCTGTCATCTATGTCATCTGAGAACAAGAGAGTTTTCTTTATTCCTCCTGAGTCTATGTACCATTTTTGTTCTTTTTATACCACACTGTATTCGCTAGTACTTCCAGTATAATGTTGAAAAGGAGTAAACAGGTGCCTTTTTCCTGATCTTAGTAGGAAAGCTTCTAGTTTCTTACCATTAAGTATGTTAGCTGTAGGTGTTTTATAACAATCCTTTTCAAGTTGAATAAGTTCAACTTTATTGCTAGTTTACTTAGTTTTTATCATGAATGGATATTGAATTTTGTCAAATGCTTTTTATGCATCTATTAATATAATCATATGATTTTTCCTTTTCAGCCTGTTGATATGATGGATCACATTAGTTGATTTTCAAATACTGAAATGGCCTTGCATACTTAAGATAGATCCCAATTGGTTGTGGTATATAATCCTTTTTATACATTGTTAGATTCTATTTCCTAATATTTTGTTAAAAATTTTTGTGTCTATGTTCATGACAGATATCGGTCTTAGTTTTTTTGTTTGTTTGTTTGTTTGTTTTTTTCTTGGAGTGCCTTTGTATGATTTTAATAATAGTGTAGTGCTGGCCTCATAGAATGAGTTAGGATGTTTCCTCTCCACTTCTGTACTCTGAAAGACATTATAGAAAAGTGGCACAATTTCTCTGCTTGGTAGAAACCATCAGTGTACCTATCTGGGCCTGGTGCTTTTCCTCTTGGAAAGTTATTAATTAATGATTCCGTCTCTTTAATAGATACAGATCCATTCAGATTGTGTACTTTTTGTATGTGAATTTTGGCAGATTGTGTCTTTAAAGAAACTGGCCCATTTCATCTATATTATCATATGTGAGCATAGAGTGAATCATAATATTCCTTTATTAACCTTTTAATTTCCATTGGCTCTGTAGTCAAGTCCCCTCTTTCATTTCTGATACTGATAGTTTGTGTCTTCTCTGTTTTTCTTAGTAAGCTGTCTAGAGGCTTAATGATTTATTGATCTGTTCAGAGAATAAATATTTCACCAATTTTTCTGTTGTTGTTTTTTTCTGTTCCCAATTTTACTGGTTTATCCACTAATTCTTTTTTATTGAAGTATTGTTGACATAATGTTATGATATGATATGCTTTAATTCTTGTTCTTTTTTTCTACTTATTTTGATTTTAATTTTCTTTTTTTTCTAGTTTCTTAAGGTAGAAACTGAGATTATTGACTTTAAATCTTCCTTCTTTTTTTAAGTACATGCAATCAATGCTATAAATTTACCCCTAAGCACAACTTTCACTGTATTTAAATTTTAGATAGTATTTTATATATATATATATATATAAAATATATATATATAAAATATCCTGAGGGACACCTAACAGTGTCCCTCAAGATATATACTGATAAATTGTGTTTACACTTGCACAAAGCAGGAAAATATTTTTTCCTCTGGAGATTTCATTTTTGCCCTATGTGTCATTTGGAAGTGTGTTATTTAATCTACATATATTTTGAGATTTTCCAGTTATCTTTCTGTTATTGATTTCTAGTTTAATTCCATTGTGGTCTGAAAGCAGACATTGTAACATGATCTCTACTCTTTTAAATTTGTTAAGATATGTTCTATGGCCCAGAATATAATTTATCTTCTGAATGGACCATGTGAGTTTGAGAAAAATGTGTATTCTGCTGTAAATGAAGTAATTTATAGATGTCAATTATATCTACTTGATCAATGGTGTTTGTGAGTTCAACGATTTTCTTACTGGTTTTCTGCCTGTTGGGTTTGTCTAATTCTGATAGAGGATTGTTAAAGTCTCCATCTGTGACAGGGGATTCATTTGTTTCTCCTTGCAGTTCTGTCAGTTTTTGCCTCACACAGTTTGACATTCTTATGAGGTGCATACATATTAAAGGTTGTTATGTCTTCTTGGAGAATTGGCTCCTTTTATCATTATGAGATGGCCTTCTTTATCTCTGACAACTTTTTTTCCTTGAATGATTGTTTTAAAGTGTTTTTTAAAGAATGTTATTTTTTTTCTACTGAAACAATAAAACTATCAATGTCCATTAAAAAAATAGAAAGTAGGTAAAGAGAAAGGAGATAGAAACATATCTTTCACACTCCTTTTATCAAAAACAAAAACAAAAACCTCTTGCCATCAAGTCCTAAAAAACATCCATTAAACACATAATTACAAAAGAAAAAAAATCTTAATGTGAAAAACTTAAAGTATAAAAATGTACAAAGTAAGAAGTTAAAGTTTACATCTACTAGCTCCCAAATCATGTCCTTTTCTTTATTATTAGCCCTATTAATACCTTGATTTTATTCTCCTAGGTGTCCCTCAGGATATTTTCTATGTATATATAAAATGTATACATTTTTTAGAAAAAAACAGTCATTTTATGCATACTAGTCTACTACTCCAATCTGTCATTTAACAATGTACTATGAATATCTTAAATTGCCATTATATTTTGATCCAGCTCATCTTTTTTGTAAGGTGTATAGTGTTACAACTTGGGGATTTAATTAGCCGTTCCCTTATTCGAAGAAAATTTTTAAATTAAGTTTTTGAGGAGCCTCTAAATTACTACAAGTGTGATTCAACTACTTTTCTAAAGAATGGCACAAAGTGAAAATTGTTGATCATTTCTTTGATTAAATATCTAAGTAATTTGCTAATCAGTGTCAGTGAAATAGAGTGCTCACAGGTACTTACATATGAAATGGGAGCCTCCTCCCCTTTATTCCCACAGGACAGCTCCTGTTGTTAGTTTTCTAAGAAACACATAAGGATATACTGAATTATAAGTTGAGGAGGCTCTAGAAAACTGATGTATTTATATTTATTAGCACTTTTAAAATATATATAAAATAACATTACAATGCCTTGACTTTTTACAAGGTAAGGATTTATTCACACACTGTCTAGTGCTATAGAATTGATCAAGTTGAGTTCTGGTCTCAATTTCTATTGACTCCTTTAATTGTGTTTCCCTTTTTTGTTTTTTTTCTGGGAATTTTAATCCAGAACATCCATATCACTAGAGTAATTCAACCAACAAGTATTTATTACAAAAACCTTATGAACTCAGTCTTGTGATAAGATTTTATTTCCCCATGATTTCTCCTCCATATAATCAATCATTTCCTCATCTGTTCCCAGAGCAATTTATACATACCTCCCATTATAATATTATTAGTTATTTTGCTTACATATCTCCAATTATTTATTAATTCAGCAAATAATCTTACCACATACTATTCAAGCTACTGGGGATCCAATCAGTAAGTAGACTTTCATTGACACTACATAGGAGTCAGTCTTTCATAATTATGATAACTTATCATAATCTGTGATAAGTGACCCCTCCCCCCAAAAAAAGTAATCCTAGAAAGATTTATATCAAGGGCAGTGATCTAGTCTGAAGGGTGAGGCAACACTAGAGGAAGGGAAGAAGTGAAATTAAAAAAATAATCTTTGAAGTTTAAAAATGGATAATACCTAAAATAAGTCAAATAAAAGGGCGAGACATGGTTTTCAGTACTGACTACATATTCTAATCACCTGGGGATCTCTTAATCTATTAATGCCAAACCCCATCATCATAGGAATCAATTGATTATCTTAATGGTAGTGGGAGGAAGGACCCTGGCATTTTTTAGTACCAGAATAAAAGGGTACTAGATGAGTATGGAAAGAATGGTGAGGGCTAAATACTTATACCTAGTAATATAAGACTTTTGATGACTTTCTTAAGAAAAATGGGGAACTATTGAAAAAATTTAAGCAGGGCAGGATCATGACCATATTTGTTTTCTAAGAAGATACCTTGGAATCCTAAAAAGAGGATAGATTTGAAGAGTAGGACTAAAGGCACAGATATCATGGATGGCATTAGAGAGGGAGGAGGAAGATATGGATCTGATAAATATTTAAGTTAAAATGTAGATACTTGGTTTGGTTATGATAGGAAAAGAGAGGAAGATCTCAAGGGTAATTTAGGATTGTGGCTTGAGCTATTTCTTTATTCATTCAAGGAGCATTAATGAAGTACTTATTATACACTATCTTCTGGAGATAAATGGGAATCAAGATAGATAAAAATGGGTAACATTCTCATAGGAGAGAAACCATAAATCAACAAGAAAAACTGCATAATGAGAAATGTCATGCAATTATTAAAACAGAATAATTTATTAAAGTTTTTTTTCAAGTTTTATTTATTTTAGAGAAAGAGAATTAGCAGGAGTTTGTATGTGTTGGGGGAGGGTCAGAGGAAGAGGAAGGAAGAGAATCTCAAGCAAACTCCCCACTGAGCATGCAGTCTAACAGGGGGCTTGATCTTACACCCATGGTGATCATGATCTGAACTGAAATCAGGAGTCAGATCCTTAACTGACTGAGCCACCCAGGTGCCCCTCAAACAGAATAACTTATATAGGGAATATGGCTAGGTAGTTAGTTATGTATGCATGTGTGATCCGAAAGAGTTATAAATGAAAAGGAGTCCATCATGGGAAGATTAGGGGACAGAATACTATTGGCAGAAAGAATAGCCAGTACAAAACTACTTTTGACAAGAAGAGAGCAAATTCGGGGAGAAAGTGGAGTGGGATTATGGGAACAAAGATTGTAAGCTAGTAATTAAGGGACCTTTGAGAAATATAAGTAGAAAATGTTTGAATTTTGTGTTAGAGCCCACTGAGGAGTGTGAACTGAAAGTTAATGCTTTTGTCTTTAGTACATAGATGGTAATATAAGCCACGTATTAGGATGAAGCCACTAGAGAGAAGAAAAGAAAATGCATCTAGGGGACAGCCTGTAAAATGTAGGAGAGGAGAGTAGACATTTGAAGGAGTTGGAGGTAGATGGAAGAGGCAAAGAAGAGGAGTCACAAGGAAAAGGGACTAGCAGGGTAACGTACCGCTGAAAAGTCCGGTAAGACAAGAAGAAGGCTCGTTCCATTGGAGGTTGAGAAAAATCTTTGGTGAAAGCAAGGAGAATCCTCTCTCTGAGGAGACAGACGTGCAAGCAAGATGGACATGGTTTGAAAAGTGGAAAAGCAGAGACAGCAGCTAATGTTGCCCAGTGGGTGGGAGGATGGAAAGCAGTAGCCAGAGATGGGCAAGAGCTCTTAGGAGGTTTCATTCTCTCCTTCTTTCTTTATTCTTGTATGAGATGCTTAAATGGTGATGGGAAAGAAGGGTGAGGAGAGGGTGAGAAGAGGGAGGGGAGGGAAAAGAAAGGGTTTGTAATACGAGGATAGAGAAAAGGAAATTATGAACATGTCAGCAAGTATCAGACTTGTTAGCTGAAAAATAGGAATATCCCTCAAGCAACAAGTTCCCAGTTTTTAAATTTACATTCACCAGAGCTAAGCCTTGAGTCTGGCAGAGAACAGGTTTCAAATCCTCATTGTATCACACGTTCACATGGACAATTTCTAGACGATCACATCATCAATAGTTAGGGATTCATAGTGGAAGGCCATATGAATGAAGAGGTAGATGATCTGTAACTGTGCTTGTGTTCCAAGTACACTTTCAGGTTGTATGAGCAATTTGTCTTCTTAGATCTGTTCTTTTTCAACTACCACATTCTGTTTTCTTTCAGCTCTCTGCCACTGGCTTGCAGAGAGTGACTTTGTAAAAACTCAAGTTTTTAAATTCCTTCTCTCAAGAGTGAATATTCTACTTCTTGGGAATTTTGGATGGAATAATTAAATAATAATGTGAAGTGTGAAGGCGGTGGGTGTTTGTTCCATCCAAAAAGGCTGCCTTCATCAGAGCTAACAGAATAGCGGCAGATTGGGAGCTTTTGATTCCAAGGGGGAAAGTAATCTTTCTCCCTGGCAACACCTTCCCTTCACCAACCCCCTGCTCAGTAGCTGCAAGAACACGAAACTACTTTTGTTTTGTTTTAAGTAGAGGTATAACAAAAGAGAAATTAAGTTGAGGAAGTTATAAAAGAAGACAGTTCATGCTGCTTGAAAAAGACCTATATATATTTAAAGTTAAGACATACAAAATTAGAAATGTTCTAGCTGTATGTGCACTTAGCTTGACATTTCACTCCTTGATGGTAGAATTAATGTAGAAACATCTTTCTAAAGCATCTCTTTTATTTAAGTGTATTAGATATTTTCACATCTTAAAGGTTGACAGGAATGAATTAATAATCAGTGCTATGCCAGCTATTCATGATGCTAATTTGAATTTTGACATAGTGCCTCTTCCAGAATAATTCTGGTTTATTTGCATTCTTGTTTCCATCATCTCTTGGTGAGGTACAAGTTACATAGGACGTGTACTTAAAATAAGTTAACTCACTCATTCATCCATTCAACAAATGTTTAGTGAGTGACTACTCTGTGCCCAGCATGGAACTCAGTGCTTAGTAAACATAGATGAATAAAATGAAGATCGCTTCTTCCATGGCACTAACATAAATAAATAGATTCACATATTAGAAGATAATAAATACAACAAGGAAAAGAATAGAGAAGGTGAGAAAGATGGGGCAAGCACAAGCAAGTTGTAACAAGTGACCGGAAGATAAGAAGTAGAATGAGTGAGGGATAAGGTAGTAAGAGAGAGTGATTAGCAAGATATTGAGCATGAGATTATAAAAGGCTGTGTAGGTCACTGAAAACACTTTGGCTTTCACTCTGAATGCGAAAGGGTTCTGAGAACTTATATGATCTGAGTTCTATTTTAAAGAGTTACTCTGGCTCTTATGCTATGAATACATTATTGGGGGCAAGAATGTGAGTAGAGATTCTGTTGGACAGCACTGTAGGAATCTAAGCCAGAGATGATGATGGTTTAGACCAGGGTGGGAGCTGTGGGGAAGAGGAGAGTGATCGACTCTGGTTGTACATACTGTAAGGTAAAACAAATCAGGATACACCTGGTAGAATAGAACCCAAGCTCTCCTGCTGTGGGAGTTAAACCTTCTAATACCTCTCCTAAAATGTGTGTCATTCACACCTTCTTCATGCCACAACTGTACTCTGGCAATCAACATGCCTAGGCTTCAGGAACCATGATGCTCTGAATGAGAATGAGATCTCCATTCACACTAGATTAAGGTCCAGCTCCTGAAAGACCATTTTTTTTTGTCCCAGGAACTGTGTGTTTCACAATAGAGATTCCTACTTTCAAACTCACATGGTACCATCGGAGGGAATGCAATGTTCAAACATCAGTGCATTTCTCAAGGGCTTGTTACTCAGTCTTAAATCATTCCACGCGTAGAATGTGTCAGTCTGGTATAGATTGGTTTTTGTCTGTGTCTAGACTCATTCATTTCACAGAGGCCTTTCTTCCAGATCTGAGGAAAATTAATACCTGATATGTTTTCTGTAATCTTGAGGGTGTCATTTTTTTCTCTATTTATAGCTGCTAAAAAAGAGCCCACTTCTCCCTAGGAACTAGCTATAACATACAGGTATAGGATAATTTAAATACACGTAAAGGAAGAGATATTTTCCAAAGAGACCCTAGTCCACAGAAATAGTTATATTACAATTATACCCAATTTATATTACCAGAAAAATATTTAATTCTTTAATCACTTGATTCTAGTTACTGTAGAATTTCCCCCAAATATAGGTTGTTACTGGTTTTATAATTGTATAACTCAAAAGGCCTATTATTGAAGGCTTACACAACTAAAGGATAAAGAATTACAGAGAAAAAAGAGAAAGAGCGTGTGAGAGAAAGATTCTAGTGAAGCTTTGAAATTAGCTATTATTTTGGCTCACGTCTGATTAAAGAAGCATGCTCTTGACAGAGAATGAACAATTCAGGATATCCTCTTACACTTGAGTAGTTTCTGTGTCCAGCCTCTCATAACACTCCTAACAGCTCTCTGAGTTAAGATCATTGTCTCCAGTTCTCAGGAGAGAAAGCAGGATCAGAGAGATAAGGTAATTTCCCCAAGCTCACAGAGCTAAGTAAATGGTAAAGATGGAATTAGTGCTTAAGTCTTTGTGATTCCAAACACTTTGTTCTGTCTACCATACCATGTGATTTTTTTTTTTTTTTTCTAAGTAAGCAGTTAGGATTGAAGAACTTTAAGTTGTGCCTGGTAAGTGAAAAGGCAAGTTGGTCTAACACCAGTAGCCAGCACTATAATTTCAAAAGAAAGATCTTTGTTATCAGTTTCAATATAAGAACTTTTGTATGACTAAAGCAGGAAAAACTATAATAAAACATGACATTCTTCTTTCACTTGCCTCATTGAAGGAGTCATTTAAATGCGTATGTTTTGTATGTTTAGATTTTCTTGATCTATCACTCCTACACAGAAACCTTTCTCTTTTTTTTATTGAATTCAATTTAGTTAACATGTAGTGCAGTTTCAGGGGTAGAATTTAGTGATTCATTAGTTGCATGTAACATCCAGGGCTCATTACATTAAGTGCCCTCCTTAATACCCATCACCCAGTTACCCATCCCCCCACCAACAACCTTCAGTTTGTTCCCTGTAGTTAAGAGTCTCTTCCGGTTTGCCTCTCTCTCTGTTTTTATCTTATTGTATTTTTTCCTTCTCTTCCCCGATGTTATCTGTATTGCTTCTTCATTTCCACGTGAGTGAAAACATATGGTATTTGTCCTTCCCTGACTGACTTATTTCTCTTAGCATTATACCCTCCAGTTCCATCCACATCATTGCAAATGGCAAGATTTCATTGTTCTTAATGGGTGGGTAATATCCCATTATATATGTATACCACATCTTCTTTATCCATTCATCTATCAGTGGACATCGGGTCTCGTCCCATAGTATGGTTGTTGTGGACATTGCTGCTATAAACATTGGGGTGCATGTGGTCTAAATTCAAAGGCCTGTTAATATTTAACATATACTGTGTCATTGTTAATTTAATTCCCACATTTTTTTACCTGTAATTTAAAACAAGCATATTCAAAGTAGGAAAGCTCTTTGGAAATTATACTTATATGAAAGCATGTTTTGCTATTTTTCCCATGATGATTTGCAAAATACAAGTACCTCAGTACCCCTGGGGATAAAAATATATGTTTATAAAAAATAAAAAATTAAAAAAAAAAAAAATGAGACCAAAATAAACACACTCATGGATAGCAGGACTCAGAAATCAAAAAAAAAAAAAAGAAAAAAAAACTCTCAAGAAAAAAATAATCCATGGCCCCAAATTTTGGAAATTTAATTTACTTTTTCACCTTCTTGGATATTTTTAGCAAGTACACACATATTAAAGTGTCTCACAAGTCCTCTAGCGAGAAATCCAAAATTTTATTGACCATGGAATATCTTGCTTCTTTTTTCATTGTACTCTGGGAAATAAACTTTAGCAAATGCTGTTCAGTAAAAGTACCTGTCCTATGGCAATAATGTCTCCTATATCTGAGTATCAGTCAGATGATTGCCCCATGGTTTTCTAAGAATACTCTTTAAATATTGGTGATACATACTTGAAATATTGTTCTACAAACTTATGAAATCAGCCACACCTAAAATATAAGCTATATATATGTATATATATATATATATATACATATATATATAATCTTAAAATAAATGTGTTTTAAGATTTTATTTATTTATTTGACACAGAGAGATCACAAATAGGAGAGAGGCAGGCAGAGAAAGAGGGAAAAGGAGGCTATCTGTTGAGCAGAGAGCCTGATGTGGGGCTTGATCCCAGGACTCTGAGATCATGACCTGGGCCAAAGGCAAAGGCCTAACCCCCTGAGCCACCCAGGCACCCCCAGGGCTATATTTTGGATATAATGTATTGATTATAAATTTATGAATATATTAATGTGTGGACATAAAACTGTACAGTTTAATTATAAAATATATGTGATTTTAAATTAAAATGATAAATTTCTTCCATACTTCTGAGCTTTTAAGATGATTATGTTTCTTGAGAAGTTCCAGCTATCTGAAATTTAAATGAACAGTTCTAATCAAATAGAGTCCAGTTGTGTCTAACCTAGCAACCTTGCTAAGTGAAAGCAAAACATAATTGTTCCTTTATATATTAGCATCAATAACCACCTGAAGGGTAAACTCTGTGGAATTCACTCCTAGAAGAGTCACATTCATCCTTCTTGCTATGTGGGCCTCAGATAGTACAGGACCTTGAGAAAATAACTGTCTAGGCTTTAGGGGCACTGGGTGTCTCAGTGGGTTAAACCTCTGTCTTTGGCTCAGGTCATGATCCCAGGGTCCTGGGATCGAGCCCCACATTAGGCTCTCTGCTCAGCAGGGAGCCTGCTTCCTCCCCTCTCTCTCTCTCTGCCTCTCTGCCTACTTGTGATCTCTGTCTGTCAAATGGATAAATAAAATCTTTAAAAAAAAATAATAACTGTCTAGGCTTAAAAAAAAAAAAAAAGAATATGACCATGAATGATATGTAAGGCCAAACTAGTCAATTATATAGTTACCTATTTTAGCCTAGTGGGACACATCTAAGAATCCTGATAATTATCTGGTTCAAAATGCAGCTGCAGGGGTGCTCTGGGTGGCTCAGTGGGTTAAGTCTCTGCCTTCTGCTCAGGTCAAGCTCTCTGCTCAACAGACACACACTTGTGATCTCTCTCTCCCCACACACACTTGTGATCTCTCTCTCTCTGTCAGATAAATAAATGAAATCTTTTTTGAAAATGCAGCTGATTATCTATTAGTAATATGAACAAAATATTCAGAACAATGGAATCCAATTCTAGGAATTCTTAAGAATTAGAATTTTGTTAAAAGCCCCATTAATAATTTTGGTGCACAATTGATTCTGCTTAAAAACCTTTTGTGTGGATCAAAGACACTTCAATTCTTCTGGACTAAAAGGTTAAAGTAAGTGTGCAAATTTGACAGCTCTGTAGGGTCATGGACTTGTATGATTTATGCTCCATTTTTTCTCCCAGGATTTTCATAGGACCTAGCCGGTATTAGTTACTCAATAAAATCTGCTAGAAGAGTAAGTGAATGAATCAATGAATGATTAGTGGCAGCTGTGAGTGTTTTCTGTTCCCTCTGAGCAGAATGATGATAAAGTTTCCAACAAGAATAACTTAAGATTCCTAACTGGCTCGCGATTTTTCTGGTTGGGTATTCCGGATCTTGATAACAGTCAATATAAGAAAAATCATTCTTATATGCAATGGCATTATTACATTTTTATGAAGGTTTTTCTGCATTACAAATTTTTATTCATATAAATCCTGATTAAATCAATGACAATGATTTATGTGGTGACACGGTGACCGTGTTCTTTCTTTTCAAATCAAATTGTGGCACAGTATCATCAACTTTGATTCTAGATAATGATAACTGCCTTTCTATCCTTTGCAGCCAGCTGTCGCAAACCCTGATATCATGTTTATTAAAATTCACATTCCATGGGATACGCTGTGCAAGTATGCAGAAAGGCTAAATATCAGGATGCCCTTCAGGTACTTCCAAATTTTACTTCACTCTATTTCAATGTATCTCAAAGATTATTCTGTTCTTTGCAAAACTTTAGAGAAACAAATGTTAATTAACTCTTTCTACAGAGCTTTTTCTTCCAAATGTTAGAATATCTTGGACACTTTTTTTTCCCCTCCTCATATGTTTGCCAAATGTGATAAAATTTATGGTCCCTTGGATGTTTTATAACGTTTCTAGGTGGGCTGGCCTAGAGGGAGGGAAAAATGGTTGTTTTCAGAGTTTGACTTCCTGCTTCCAAGATCAGTCTCAGTTCTTATTTCATATGGGTGGGTATAAACTCTCATGGCTTTAGTGGAAGGCAGGATGTATATGTAGCATCCATTTGCAAGCAGAGAGAGTGTTTCTCTTGGTCTAGCAGTTAGCAAGAATCATTCCTTGCAGTTCAACCACGTAATCTCTTAGATCTGTCCTCAATCTCAGAGGATATATGGGAATGAGTCAGACATTTAACTGACTGCACTACTCACGTGCCTCCCTATAACATGTCTTTTGAAATAATGTTTACAATTGATAAATTACTAAAACTGATAGAAAATGTTGTTGAAATACTCATGATATAATAATATAAATATTAGAACTAATATGCAACATTTTTCAGAAATGTATCAAAGGAATACTAGTTCCACAGGATCTTAAGAGAAAAATATCCTGTGAGCAAATATGTTTCTGAATTTCTGAGTTGAACAGTAAGTTTACTTACTGTAGGAATTTTTAGAGAAGTGGCTCTCATGCTGCCTGTAGAGTGCATTACAATCACCTGAGACACTTAGTAAACATGAGGTTCCTGGAGCCCTCCCCCCAGGGATTATGGCATACAAATTCTAGAACAGAAGGTATATACATTTTTAACAAGCATCCCACAGGATTCTGATGCAGATGGCAAAGAAGTATTGTCTTAGCAATTTTAATATTTTAGTAATTCTGACCATTTTTATACATTTCAAGAGTTGGTTTTACAAAGCACCCTTTCCATTTGAGGATAGGATTTTTTTTTAAATCTTAATATGTAGGTGTTCTTGGGAAAACAGTTTGACAAATACTGGAACACAGAGTTTTCTTGGAACATTTTCCAGATCAGTTTAAATAATAGATGTAACATTAACTCCTTAATAACTAACTTCTCATTTATTTATTAGGTGCACATGAAATTTGGCATAGCCATTGCCTCATAAAAAGAGAATGCTATACAAGCATAAACTAAGTGGCAAAGTGTTTTTATGATGGCTGAGTCAGTTTCCAATTGTTAACTGTTATCAAATTTAAGAACATATATCCTGCCTTAAAATTAAAATATACAATAACAAAGAACTTAAATAGGAAAAAACAGATATTTCTTTTTAGGACAAGAATTTTTAAAAGATTTATGCATAAAAAAAGCTTATACATGCTTGGCTATCCCACATATGTATTCAGTATTAAAACCTCCATATTGTATTTCACAAAGAAAACCTGCAAATGTATACAGAAAAGATTATTAGAGTTGTAACCTACCATACAATAAGGAGAAATTATTGTATGAACAGAAATCTTAAGCATTTTATTTAAATTCTCTACTTAAATATATGTATAGAACTTTATACTTAAATCTTCTAGCTCTTTCCTTTTTTGATTATTTTTCCAAAGTAAATATGGCCTATGTATTAGACTTGATGTTTCAGAAACTACCCAAGAAAATTTCAGAGGATGAAAATAGTTCAAATTTTCTTATTTTTCTTCTATCAGCGAGGACTTAGCTTGTGTCTTCCACATTCCAGAAATATTAAGTCCTGCTTTCGTTATTTTTCTTTTGTTTCAAAGGTAGTTCCTATTCATTCTTACCCCTTTCGTAATAAAAGAGTCAAACATATTTTAAGATGATTCGGTCATCCCCCCCCCCCTCAATTTGAGTTCCTTAATAGGATTCTTAATCTTCTCCCACAAATATTTTAAACATAGCAGATTGGGGGGGAATATTTTTAAACCATTAAGAATAATTTTTCATCACAATTGGGATTAAATTTAGATCACTTTTCTATGCAAAGAACACTTCACTCAAAAATAAAATAACTTAGAAACAACCAGGGAGCCCGACATATGAAATAGGTAAAACTGGAGCTACTCTCCCTGACAAGGTGAGGACCCAGGGTTCCACCCGGGTGACTGCCCATCCCCCTTGGCCCTGCAGGCATCTCCACTTGTGACCACAGGGATGAGTGGAACACTGGTTTGGAAAACCGTGCTTCCCATCAGTTTTGAGTGGATGTTCTAAATAGCTGGGTAGATAGATCGGGAGATAGATGCTGCCTTGATGCAAGGTATAAAATCATAGAATCGTTCAAATGAAAAATTAAGGGGAAAATAAAGAAAGCTCTGTCTGTGAACAATATGTAGTTAATAAAGTACAGGGTGGAGGATTATAGGTAGAAAACTATTTGGTCCTGCTGGTTCACTTATGAAGAAGAATTAAGGAAAAGAGCAAGTTATTATTGACGTCATGGATTAAAAATACACTTAGGGGGAAAAAACAAAATCTCCCCCAACCGAGAAAACTTCACAAAAGTATAAGAGAAAGAAAATGCTTGTATTATTGCCTAAGCGTTAAATCAAAATGTGGTGTACATCACAGGCAGTTTGCTTAGTGATTGCAAAGACAGAAAGAAATCTCACCCTTTAATATAGCCAAACAGATAAACAATAACCAGTCCTCAAGCAAGAGGACCCGACAGCACTAATTGTCACACATAGTTCATCGTGAATTTAACTGATAGAGAGTGTTAGTTAGGAAAAGTGAGTCTCTTCATTTTTATTTGCTTTTATAATATTACTCTGAAAAGTGTATATATTCATCCTTTGTGGCTTTCTTCCTTTGTTTTTTCCTTATTGTCCCCAAAGCACTTCAAAGATAAAAAAAAAAAGTTTATGAGAAATTTCAAACTGGCAGCAATAAAGATAAATGGAGACTAGTATTAAATCGAAATGTCCCCTTGCAATATTCCTTACTGTATCTGTGGTTGATAATAATAATTTTTATCTCCTCTATATAACATTTCTATGTTTTTTGGTGCAAAAAACTATTTTAAACTAATTTCTACATTTGTAGCTTTAAAAAAATAATTCGTTATTTAGCAAATGTTAATATTAAGTGCAAAGTGATCTCAGGCACTGAAGGAAATAAATGCAACTGTAAATTAAACAAAGACTCATTCATTTACTCATCAGCTATCTGAGCACCTGCTATTTATCAAACAGTGAGCCAAATATACAGCATGCATACAAAGTCAAATGAAATAAAACCACTACTTTCAAGAGGCTCAGTGTCCTGTAGAAGATAGTCTATTATCAGTTATATAATGATGATGAAATAGTGCAAGACAATCTGTGTAGAGGCAGTTCAGAAAGAAGATGGTTTATATTCCAGTGGGGATGGAATTACGTATGCACATGAATTTTCTGTATATTTGAAAAAATGAAGGGGAAGATATTTAAATGAGTTTAGGATAGACATGGCAAGACTTGAAATTTCATATTTGAATTTAGTATTGAGGTATGTCAAGGACAACTGAAAAAAATATATCGTTTTTAGCAGTAAAACTAGTGTTTGCCATGAAATATGGTAGTTCAGGTTTTCAAGTTTTCTAAGCAGTTAATAACACAGTTAGGACCAAATATCGATTGTCCTGACTCAGCTCTGCTTTTTAGATGCCACAGAGGGAGGAATTTACTGATCCTCTGAAATGGGTTTTGTTGGGTGGGGGAAAAAAGGCATTTTAGAAAGCCTTGACTATGAGATTTCTGAGCTCCAAAATGAGGACCTGGTAAGAATCTTTAAGGAGATGAATTATCCTCTGTCACAAACTTCTGGATTCTCTGAAATCAGACATGCTGCACACCTACTTAAAACACTCAATGTTTTTCATCCATTGTTTTTTATCCAAAAACCTTAGAGTCAGTGGTAAGACGCCTCATTATCTGTGTCTTCTTCACCATCCCTGCCAGCTCTTTTATCACTGTGCTCAACTTGCAATTTTATACTCCAGAGACCACCAAAGTAGCTGCAGTTTCCTGAATCTGAAAATACTTGGTGTTGCTCCTATAACCCCATGTCACATGCTGCGGCCTCTATCAAGAATACTGTGTCCTACGTACTTTATTCAGAGGACGACTCCCACTCATACCTCAAGATTCACCACAGATAATACATGCTCTGGGAAGGTTTTTCTGACTCCTTTCTCCTTCATCTACAAAAACTAATTGAGATCCCATCCTAGGTCCTTCCTTAGCACTCTGTTTTCCTGCATTATCACAATTTATTTGAACTATCACTTGTCTCCTCAACTGTTAAGGAGACTCTTTGAGGGAGATGCCCTCATTTTTTCCTCTACATTTTTAATGGTTATACCTTAACGTAGCTCGCAGAATAGCTCCGTACTGCATATGTGTTTAGATAGAAATATAAATAAGTGGAAGGATGGATGGAAGAATGGATCAGTTCATATAAGCAAATGATCCAGTTAATATGCATTGGGTAGCAGAAGACAGACTCAAAAAATGGAATTAAAGGTCAAATGTTCAGAAGTGATCTATTAATTTATCAAAGTTTTTTTAATATTTTATTTTATTTTTTCAGTGTTCCAAGATTCATTGTTTATGCACCATATCTAGTATCAAAGTTTTTTGTTATTAGAGACTTAAAATCTGAAATTAAGACAACATACATTCAGAAGTCTTACTATCATATTGGCTTATTTCTTGTCTTAGGTATGTGGAAGTTGGAGAGTTAATATACTCAGTATGATTGAATGTTGTCACTCACTGGTTTCTCTTTTTTCACATGACTGTTTTCACCTGTTCCTATTATTTTTCAGGAAAAAGTGCTACTACACTGACCGGAGGAACAAATCAATGGGCAGGTCAGTGGCTGATGCATAATTTGTTTATAACAATTTGTCATTTGGCAAAAAGCAAGAAAAATAAAACATTCAATTACCCATATCAGCAGTTGTAAATTTTAGGAATAAAAACTTTGTTGATTTGTTCAAATATTTCCAAAATGACTTATGCCAAATTTAACAATGTTTAAAATCAGATCATCTCTTTTTTTTTTTCTATTTACCATTGCCATTCCTGCAATCCTCTTTTTGTTTTGTGTTTTTTTTTTTTAAGATTTTATTTATTTATTTGTCAGGGAGAGAGCACACAAGGCAGGGGGAGCAGCGGCTGAGAGGCCAAGCAAGGAGCCCATAGTGGGGCTTAATCCCAGGACCCAGGGATCATGACCTGAGCTGAAGGCAGATGCTTAGCCTATGGAGCCACTCAGATGTCCCAGCAATCATCTTGATATAATGTTGTGAGAAGGGGATTTTAATTGCAAGTTAGCATCTCAGGAGATTTTAATTAAAAAACAGTTATAAAATCAGGATTGATGGGCAAATGATGACCCACTGGAGTCCTAGAAGAGCAGACATGGCAGAAACCTCTGGATCATTCAGTCCAGATCTCTTGTTTGACAGAGGTGGTCAAGGACAGACCAGCCTTTAGAGTGACGAAGTGGTCTGCCAAGGCCACACAGCATCTCTTGGATCACAGGCCAGCTCTTATTTCACCAGCTGAGCTGCCTGTTTTATCCGAATATCGAAAACATACTTTTTCAAGAGCCTCCTTTCAAAATTTCTCTCTACCCACTGCAGTAACCGTAGCTATGACAAGGAATTTACCAAACCACAACCCTGAGACAGGAGAAGCTCTCCCACCGGAATTACCTTGGCCTGTTTCACTGAGGAAAATGAGCTTCCATTCAATGGATGCTAAAAACAAAAGGCTTCTTATACTCAGGTGTTTTTCTCTTCATTGCAAAAGAATCATTTAATGAAAACAAAATGTGATAGAGTACACTCTATGGAATGTAGGATGTTATATACAGAATGACACAAAACTGGAATCCTATAGAGTGAACATCAGAGCACTTTAAGAAAGGAGTCTGTAAGTCTAGTTCTTTACCAGAGAAAGTGGCCGAATATAATTAGAGCTTTAGGAAAATTTTTCATTTTAGGAGAGGAGAATGTTGTTCTCTCTTAAACATTAAATTTAGATGTGGTAGGAACGGGCGACAAGAAAAGTGAATAATCGGCGGTGGGGGGGGGGGGGGACTTGAAGTTAGAATGAATAACAAAGGAATTAGTACTTAAAATCTCTTTAAAATACTAAAATTATTAATGATGCTCCTCTGCCAGGTCAGATTCCTCGGCTTGTTGGGTTAACATGCTCAGATTTAAAATGAACTTTTGTCATTCCCCTTGGGCATATTTGGTCCTAGTCTATAGCAGAGTCCCAAAATTATTTTTATATCATAAAGTAAAAGTCATTGGAAATCAAATATATGAATTTACAACTGCCGAGGGTTTTGTTTGTTCTTCTCTGCATGTACCTGCATTGTATTTGATGTGTTGATAAAATGTCTTTGGATTAGGTTCAGTGAGCTCTATAGACTTAGTGAGATTTTGCTACTGTATAATTAGTGGGTTTTCTGATAAACAAGCATCTTTCTTTCAAAGACCAACAGAGGGTAAAATCCTGTATATTAAAATAGCAACAAACTTCTACATTATATAATTTAGTTTCAGAATGCACTTGTGTTTAGAATGCATGACAAACGTCTAAGGAAAAACATTTTTAATAGTGGAAAAATGTGAGGTTTTTTTTTCTATTTTGGTCAAACTTTAAAGTAGGCTGGAAAAATAAATGCTGTATTTTGTATCATATGTTTTATTATCTGTTGTGTTTATTATTATTTTCTGTTTAATTCCATGTAATGAAAATTCAATTATATGTTCCAAATACTTATTAAAATCTTTAAACTTTATGTATTACAAATAGTTTCTTTAATATTACGTATTACAAATAGTTTTTTTGTTCCTTGACTTTCTGGATGCATATGGAAAGGATACCAAATACCTGGGAAGGGCATTTACAGAAGTATATGACATATTAAACTGAGAAAAAGGATAACATGTTACTTGCATGAGTTTAGACTTTCACTTAGGGAAATAACTGATTTTGATTCTTTTTTTAAACTTTAATTTTGGAGAAAATTTAAGTGTCCCCGTTTGTACCACCCCCCGTGTGTGTGTGTGTGTATGTGTGGTGACCATCGTTGTTATAAAACTTTAAAAACCTAATTTGTAGGCAATTGGCAAGAGAGAAATGAAAATCAATTATGTGCACTTAGATTCCACTTGTGCTTTTCCTTTCTTGAAGTGGGAAAGATGTTTTGTGCATAGGTATCTTGAGCAGTAAACGTTAGGTGATGAATAATGTACAGGCAATTATCCAGCATTTGAAGACTGTCATTTCTTCTGGCAGGTTGATAGGAAATGGCTATGGTTTTATTGTTGCTGTTGTTTATCACTTGTTTACAAAGCACTTTCATATCCGGTTATCAAAACATCTTCAAAATGACCGTTTGGGGAGGCAGACCAAAGAGTAACTAGTTTTGCAGATCTGGGAGAAAAAGTGACCATTATTACCACTCTCTACTAACCCCATGCTTCCTCCTCCAGAGTTCACAGCTGTTTGGGTAGAGCTGATGCTCTGACCAAAAATCCAGATTTTTTTTCTATTTCCATAGAATTCTCTGCTTTCCATTGATTTTAGCCAAGGAACTTAAAACTCCCTTAGAAGTCATTTTCACAATATGCCATGAAATCTTGAGTTTGCAAGATGGCCAAGGTGAGAAAGATTTGGCAGAGTGTAGATTCTGCATTAGATCATGTTCTTGACATGTTGGTGAGACTGGTAGTAGTAGACAGGGTAGTAATACTCTCTTTCCTTATTATTACCATAAGCATTGAGTGCTTGCTGGGTTCTTAGCACTATGGATGTAGGCATTACGTATTTAATTCTCAAAATATCTCTTCCCTTAAGAGATGAGAAAATTGGATAAGAATCAAGGAAGCTGGGTAATAATCTAGAACTTCACATCCCATGATTTCAGTCCAGGCCTGACCCCGACTGACCAGGCCTGAGCACATTACACTATCAGAATCATTTACTTTTTCATAGAAAGAGTATATGAAAAGTCTACATTATAATATTATTTATGTCTATAAAAAATGAGAGTGGTCTGAAGGCCCTTCTGTTTCATTAATGTCTTTAAAATTCACCTCCCCTTCTTCTATGTCTATATGTTGTCAGAGATAGGCCCTCAGGAACTGTGGTTCATCAACATTTCCTAAGTGCAGTCAGAAGGTATCCTTTTATTTGATTCTTCCGACACCTAGTAAGGTAGGACAGATAGAATCACAGATAAAATCACTTCCCCTCTCTCCAGATAAAGAACCTAAAAGATCCTAAAGCTCAAAGTTTAAAAATGTTTGCTTCAGTTTCAGTAACCAGCAAATTCAGTCCCGGAAGACTCCTCCTCCACCTCCTCCCTCCCCTGTGTTCCTCACTGTGCCAACTTTAAAAAGCTGGAGTAATGGCTCTATTATCCATTAAGTGATTTATAAATATCTGTGTAGTAGTTGCTGAAATACAGAGATACTCTGTTATTTCAGAGGCTTTCGTTATGTGAGAAGCAGCAAAATGAACACCTCAGATATTGTGCATTTATTATTTTAGGCTAGAAAGAAAAGCTTAGTCCTTCTAAAACCAAAAGTGACTTGAAGTTTAAAGGTCCAGACTCTCTGCATGCTGAACTTTACATCAGGAATTCGTTGTTATTTCAAATTATGCATCGTAATTTTACCATAATAGACTTGAGTGGAATAATTCTTAAGATACGCTATTAGCTGCCTCCACATTGCTATACTAAATTTTTTTAAAAATTTACACAGCATTGGACAAACAGATATTAAGATGCATTGTACTTGTCTAGGAAACTGCCCTATTCTGCTACTTTGAATCTTACTATTGTGGAAGAGGCCAAAAATTGACAAAGATAGAACCTCATAAATAGTGTGTAAATATTGCAGTTCTTTTAAGTAAACACAATTGTTATTATAGTCACTTGGAATTAGGTTTTCAGAATCAATCTCTGGATTCAATATCTCTTTCTTTTACTTGCTTTTCTTTGTAAAGTAAATACGATTCCAATCAATATATATACATAAGAACTGGGTGATGACTGTAATCTAAAGTTGCGAGCAAAGACTCCTGATGTAAGATTTCCTGAAATAGTATCTTAGTGTCATATATCTGGTGTCTGTACTAAACCCATTACCCAAAGTGCACCCAATGGATAGCAGCATGGACATCCCCTAGGAGCTGGGTACAAATGCAGAATATTAGCTGGTTAGGAATGCAGTAGGCCCACCCTGGGTCAAGTTTAAAATAAGGCACCAGGGGTGCCTGGGTGGCTCAGTCAGTTAAGCATCCAACTCTTGATTTCAGTTCAGGTCATGATCCCGGGATTGTGAGATAGAGCTCAGTGTGGAGCCTGCTTGAGATTCTGTCCCTCCCTTTCCTTCTGCTTCTCCCCTTTTAAAAATAAGTAAATAAATAAATCTTCTAAAAAATGAAATAAGACACCAACTTAGAAATCTCTAACAAAGTCACTTTTTTAAAAATAGGAAATAGAGGCAAGAAGTTAAATAACATCTATCAGTTTGCACAGCCACTGTGGGGCCAAGTTGCCTTTGAACTGGGTTTTTTGTTTCTGAGTTTTTTTTTTTTTTTTAAGATTTTATTTATTTATTTGACAGAGAGAGAGAGACAGTGAGAGAAGGAACACAAGCAGGGGACGTGGGAGAGGGAGAAGCAGGCCTCCCACTGAGCAGGGAGCCCAATGTGGGGCTTGATCCCAGGACCCTGGGATTATGACCTGAGCAGAAGGCAGAGGCCCAACTGACTGAGCCACCCAGGAGCCCCTGAACTGGGTTTTGCTTGATATCAAGACCCCTGCTGCTCCCCCCACACCGCTGCTGTTTCCATCATAGCTGGGGCTCACACAACAAAGTGTGTGGTAGACATTTACTTCCTCTCAGTCTCTACTTGAGAGCCACATGGCTGTAGAGGTTTCAGAGAATCCAGGAATGACCTATGGCTACATATACCGGTATACATACATACATCTATGCACTCACAACTTCAAGAAGTGTGTCATACCCCTTTATTGTTATGTTCTTTCCTACCACCATCTTTATGTATGATGATTCTTTAAAAATATTTTCCAGGGGCACCCGGGTGGCTCAGTGGGTTAAACCTCTTCCTTCGGCTCAGGTCATGATCTCAGGGTCCTGGGATTGAGCCCGACATTGGGCTTTTTTGTTCAGCAAGGAGCCTGCCTCCCCCCTCTCTCTTTGCCTGCTTCTCTGCCTACTTGTGATCTCTCTCTCTGTGCAAATTAATAAATAAATAATATCTTAAAAAATAAAAACATCTTCCGCAAATTTTTCTTTTTCTTTTTTTTTTTTTACTTATTTGTCAGAGAGAGCGAGAGCGAGCACAGGCAGACAAAGAGGCAGGCAGAGTCAGAGGGAGAAGCAGGCTCCCTGCAGAGCAAGGAGCCCGATGTGGGACTCGATCCCATGACACCAGGATCATGACCTGAGCCGAAGGCAGCCGCTTAACCAACTGAGCCACCCAGGCGTCCCCGCAAATTTTTCTTGTAAGGATAACCTAGTTGCACAGAAAGAGTTGTTTTGGAATTTATTTCTTTTGTGAGGGAGCAGGAGAAATGCTTGTGAGTGGGTGTGAGTGTGGGTATGTGTATGTCTTTTTGGAACTCTTTTATCAGAATGGTATAGAAGATAGCATGGCTCTGGAATGCAACCTAATCTAGTTCATGTGACTTTGTTCCAGTGTACAAAATTATTTTAGGAGAATAAAAAAATGGATGTCCCAAAACCCAATGGTTCTTGATAAGTCAGCTTTTCCAAACCTGCAGGAGTCAGACTGCTATACGGGCCCCTTCAGCCGCGCACGGATTCACCAGTAAGTTCATGTTTCTTTTTCTCCCACCACCTGGTTTGTTACCTTTCATTACCTAGGAATTATTGATAGAATAAAAATACCTTGGAGCAGTTCCACTGTTTGCCAAGTAAGTCAGAGAGTGCATCATTTTATTAAAATGTTTTTTGCACTTAATTTGTGAATAGTACTCAGCTAGCACTATTAATTCCGTATCAGCTGATTTAGAGAAATTCAAGAAATGAATAATTAATGGCAAACTTATGGGCTGATAGTCTAGGTCCCAGTTCTTTCAAAATAATTACAATGGTGGTAAGCTACCCAGTTAAAGTAACATTGTTATCAAGTAACATGAATGAATAATGGATTGTTCCAATTAATAAATTATTATACATACTTATACTTAATTAATATGCATTTATTAGTTTAATAGACTTTAATTGTATTAAACTAAGATAAATGGGACATTTTTTAGGGATTTGTTGCATATCTATCCATCTACATACCAGCATATCTGTCTCTATCCCTTTGTTCATTCAACCAGTGTTTATTGAGTTTCTGCATAATACAGATTGAGGCTATGACACAGTCCCTGTCTTTATGGATGTTGAAAGGCAGGATGAAATTAATGAATTAAATCAAATATGTGGGAGGAGAGAGTTCCCCATTGATTATTGCCCTGTAGCATGTTTGGTGCTCCAGTTATGTGTTTCATCCTGCCTCTCAATGTCCCACATCCCACACTGTGCAAGTCCCTATCTTTATGTTTACCCTATTCTCTTTAAATATTAGTTTACATTTTCGTCTGCTCCACTATACTGTGAATATTATGAAGACAACAACTGCAATTTGTTTATTTATATGCCATCTGTTTCCTCCCTCCATAATATAACTCCATGAATAAAGGACACTTAATCGTCTAGAGAAATATTTGTTCAGTGAATTCTGCATCAATCTGATGGTGAAAGAATTGTGTGGACATTGCTTCAGATACCGAGAATTAACAGGACACCGATCATCTGTGCTAACTTGTTGCCTCCAAGTACAAAACTAAAAAGCACAATATCAGAATGCTGGAAGCTACTAAAATGGACATGATTACAGATACCATGAAAAAAAGGCAGAATAAAATCAACCTGCTAGGAAAGACAGAAATACAATGCACTTTTTTTTTTTTTTTTAAATAAGAGAGGGTGAAGCTACAGCCAGAGGAAAGGATCTAGGAAGACTTTTTGAAGGAGATAGTACTCTCCATCAGTAAAAATGTGGAGGGAGGTGGGAAGAGGTGGGGAAAGATATCAGAGACAGAGCAAATCCCAAGGAAAAGAAATGTAACATTTCGAGGTGTGATAAATTGTACAATTTGACTATCAGATGCAAAAAGCCAGAGCTATAGGAAATCAGAGGATAAAATGCAAAAATAGAGAGCCGGAGAGGAAAATAAGAAATTTAATTATGTGTGTAATGTTGACATTAGTAGTAGGAGTGCTCTAAGAACCAGAGCTGTGCTTGAAAAGTCAGGTGGGAAATTGGGCGGCCAATTAAGAGGACGTTCCTTTCTCATGATCTAGGCAATGAGACCCAGAACAATAGGGTAGCTCAAAACCAGATAGACACAGTTCAGCTAGAAAAGTTGACTGGTTCTGTAATATGGATGGTAAAAAGAAAACAAGAATCAAAAGAAGACCTAATACTTCAGTACTAAGTGCCTGGGGAAAAAAATGGCTGATTATTACAGAGATAAAGCAACCGGAACCGGGAACTGTCAGAAATTGAGTAAGGTCCAGGATGTTGCCATTTTTTTGAGGATGCCAGCATATTACAAAATAAAGACTGAAATAGACCCCCCTTTGCTGTCAGGATCACCCTTTTGCTCTTCACTCATTGGCTCTCATTACTGTTTCTCTTTGCAGCTTTTACTATGTGGGGACAGTACAGGGCATGAAGGGAAGGGAGAACTGCTGCTTCTTACCGAGGTTCCGAAAAGAAGACATGTTAGCTTGGAAGGTGTGATATGGGGAAATGACATCAATAATTAATGTGTTCTATTTGGAATTACATTGCTTAAGGTAGTACAGAATTTATGGGAGGCAACGGACAATTTAATGCTGCTGTCCCTCTTTCATGCTAAACAAGAAATAGGAGGACATCTAGGCTCCCCTATAAACTGCAAGATTTTTAAATGAATATTTGATAATGCCTGTATTATTTATAAATGTATTTTGTCTCTGCCAGTTGATTTATTTTTACGAGGGTAGTTTGTCTTTTGATGTACTGTATTTCTCATGCATTAGTTTTAATGGAGAAAACAGATGGATGACTACTTAGAAACTTGTAACTGTTGCTGGACTCTGGGCTCTGCTTTGAATAATAAAACCAATCCCCTTATCTTAACAGCTTCATAATAAACAATAAGGACACATTCTTCAGCAATGCTACTCGAAGCAGGATAGTCTATCACATGTTACAGCACACGAAATATGAAAATGGAATATCAAAAGTGGGTAAGAACACTAATTAAAAATATAGAGAAGGTAATATTTGCTGTTACTAATTATATCCAGAAATACTTATTTTCACATTTGAAGCTGTGCCTTCATTCATTAAATATGAGGATATAATGCACTGAACACAAATTCTAAACATTCTATTTTTCAGCCTTCCAATAAAACACTTAGTTTTCTAAATAAGACATAAAAATAAACCCAGAATGTAAAATAAAAATGTGTCTAAGTGATAGTGTTATGTGCTTACATAGTCTTTAAAAATAAAAATATGACATTTCAATGACTGTAAAGATATCATGCCCTTTGTAGAGCATACAATAAACACAAAGAGTATAAAAATAAAATTTAGGGGCACCTGGGTCACTCAATGGGTTAAGCCTCTGCCTTCAGCTCAGGTGAAGATCTTAGGCTGCTGGGATCAAGCAGCTCTCTGCTCAGCGGGGAGCCTGCTTCCCCCTCTCTCAATGCCTGACTCTCTTCCTACTTGTGATCTCTCTCTCTCTTTCTGTCAAATAAATAAATAAAATCTTTAAAAAAATAGAAATAAAAAAATAAAATAAAAGCAACTTAAAAAATCCACGAACTCAGTTGTCACTCTCACACATTAATACTGAATGTATATATAGTAAACCTGCATGATTCTAATAATGATTTGTTGAATATGATATATATACACATCATTATTAGAATCATGCAGTGTTTACAATTTTGTCTTTTTTAAAAAGTATTTATGAGTGTTTTCTCAAGCCCTTTGGTATGTCTGTAAACATTATAAATAGCTGTACAAGATTCTATTATAAGCATTCATCAAATTTCAGTTATCTACCAAGTACTTAGTATAATTGATTGCACCATAATAATTAAATGATTCCCCAATTTTGGAAATACAATTATTTCTTATTCTTTACTAACATAAATAAAACCATAACAAAAATTATTCTCCAGAAGTTTCCCAGTCTTGCTGGGACAATATGAGAATGTCCATTTCACTACACTCTGGCTGAGCTGGAGGAGATTTTAAGAAGTGTCACATATTGATATTTATGTATCCTTGGCTCAGTATTAATTAAAGACTTCTCAAAACCAGTATCATTTAGAGACATTTTGTGGGTAGAGAGTTCCTCTATTTTCTTGACCAAATATTGTGTTTTTTTTCTTTTTTTTTTTTTTTAAAGATTTTATTTGACAGAGAGAGAGAGATCACAAGTAGGCAAAAAGGCAGACAGAGAGAGAGAGAGATGGGGAAGCAGGCTCCCCACTGAGCAGCGAGCCCAACACAGGGCCCTGAGATCATGACCTGAGCCAAAGGCAGAGGCTTAATCCACTGAGCCACCCAGACGTCCCAATGTTGTTGTTTTGAGGCAGAAAAAAATATTTGCTCCAGGTTCATGTGATCCCAAATAAATGGGTATTAAAATGCCTCATATTTCATGATACGGCAAAATGCCATGTGTTGGCACCTTACAAATCTCCATTGATTCATGTTGTAAGAATACAAATAGACTCTTTAGTACTGATCTCTTTCATAGCCCTTGGCCTTCAGAGGTGATGTGGCTATGGGTGTCATTTGGGTTATTTTAAGTTTTTAAAATTAATTTTTTCTCCCAAATTTATATATGTTGTTACAGAGGGAAGTCTTCATTTGAACTGACTCAAAAACTGTTCTTTTGTTTCTCTTTCCAGGTATCTGTAAACTTATAAACAATGGCTCATATATAGCAGCTTTTCCCCCTCACGAGGTAATTTTGAAATACAATTTCCATTGGGGGGAAAAAAAAGAAGTTTCTCATACTCATTGTTGATACTTCTTTTATTTTATTTATTTATTTTTAAAATGTAGCCTCCCTCTCTCAGGAGGATTCAGTCAGTCAGTGGCTCTGGGCCTTTCTCAGACCCCATTATGATCTCTGGTTACACACTGGGCCCAGTGCTCTCCAGGACAATTCCCTAGTGAAGTTTTTCCCTTGTAAGGAGTCCCAGCCTTGGAGGGAACTTAGGGGCATGGTTCAATCACTCTGACCACCGTCCTCTGCTTCAAAACAGAGTCCCAAGCTTGACCCACCTTGGGATCCACACCACTCCCAAACAATGCAAGTTCTACTTTGAGATGTCTGAAAATCTAAGACAAACCCACAACACAAACCTACACCCCATTATTTACTTAATTCTCAGCCAAGCTACCTGTCTACCAATTTTAAATTAGAAACACCTGCTCCAGACTGTGGTGAGTTCTGCCTACTGAGTCATGAATGACGTTTGAATTAGTTTTGAACATCGTCTCCCAACACAGAGGTTTGGGGTCAGCAATCTCAGAACCCATCACTTCTATTTATAAAGGCTGAGGACTCATAAGGTGTAACCCCTAACCTGAAGAATCCCAGTCTAGTAAAATTTTTAAAGGATAAAATACATTGTGTACTTCCTATGTGGCACTGAGCTAAGTATTTTATATGGATAATCTCATTTAATCCTTAGGGAAACCCTTTGAGAGAGACAATAATAATAGCCCTATTTCATAGCTAGATCATTGAGGCACAGAAAAATTAAGTATCAAAGGCACAGGTTTGGGCCCAGGAAGCCAGACCCCAATGCATCTATTCCTTGTGCTATGAATATCTTACTTACTGTAGGAATGGGAATAATAATAATGGGGAATATGTTAGGTTATTTCATGCAACAGGCCTTGTGCATATATTTTTCCATTAATCTGAAAATAATCCTGGAGGGATAGATATTATTTTCTCATTGTAGAGATGCAGATATAAAGCTCAGAGAAATTAACCACGATGTCAGATTTGACATAGTTGGTAAGTGGTACAGTGTTCAGACTAGCAAATCTAAGGCCCCGGGAGAGCTTTTACGGTTTGTTCTTATTGCGAGTAATTTCGTCTACATAACTAGTCTATGTTCGTTTGACATTTTCTTGTGTGAAATTTGGAACCTATTTATAGGTTGTAAATAATCGTCCTGTTTATTCTTCTCTGTTGGTTGGAGTAGAGGACTGATTATGAGGATGTGGAGGGGTGGTCACTGAGTGCACATGGTCCTCTGAACAGGACTGGAAACACGTGGGCCAGCAAGGGTCATCACTGCAATTTTCTCTTAAAGCCACCAGGTGTCACTGTCAACCCAGAACAGTACGGTTGAGGTTCTTGAGCAGAATTAGAACAATGATCTACTAGGGTTTCTAAGCTTAGACCCTAAGACTGAGGATGTGCCTGTGTCTGCCCACTGAGACTGGGAAGCAAAGTCAAGTATTTTAGAAAGATTATCATTAGTGACTGAAAGAAAACTGAGATTTTTGGTTCACCTTCCCTTACTTACCCAATCTCAGGCAGTTTACCCTAACAGATCAGTCTAGCTGGACAAGCAAACAGACATTTCCCGGGTGGACATGCCCATGCTTGAAATCTTTTATCTTCACTTTTATCTCCTTACCTTCTAGTCTATAGGCTTTAAAAGCCTTGATCTCTTAAGGAAGAAAACTTGGACTTAAAAACTTGGAGAGGAAAACTTTTCTCTTCTTCCCTTTAGGGTTCTTTGACCGACCTCATAAATTGACATAAAGCAGGTTAATAGAAGAAAAGCAAATGTAATTACACATATACAGATCCCCACAAAGATATGAGAGGCTTGTAGCAATCAGGAATTGAGGTTTATATGCTGTCCTGAGCTAAGAAGAAGGCAGGGGTCTAGGAGGGAGATAATTCACAGGACATTGGAAGAGCAAATGTTGGGTGAACAAATGTTTGCCGTGTCATGGAGATAAGGATTTCTTATGTAAAAAAGCTATCTTTGGTAATAGTTCTCCTTACTCTTATAGGCTTCCTATCTAAATTATTTTGAGCAGGTAAGAGGTTAGGTAAAAAAACTCTTCTTGAGTTTATTGGTCATTAATTGTTTTCAACTTAGAAATAATCTACATGCCAAAGTAACACATTCTGGGGCAGCCTGCCCTGAACCTGATGCTGCCCATCAGCACTTTAACTGTATTTCCATCTTTACCTAATTAATTTATCTATTTCATTAGGAAGCCACAGAGTGAAATCCACATATGTGTCTCCTTTTAGCCTGGTGCACTGTGATTCAGGGTGTTCTTTCTTCATAAGAACTCACATCCCTGGTTGTCTGGGATCACTCAAATGACAGTTTTCTGCTTTTCAATGGCCACACTATATCAGAAACAAAATTAACTAACACTGACTTTGTACTTTATATGTACCCAGCACTTTATAGTGCAAGTGGGCCCTCACAAAACCTCTCTATGGTGGAAATCATTAAATTGACTCTTACTCTCATCATCTACATAAGGAAACTAAGGCATGACTTCACTTGTTTTAAATTTCATTAAACTGTTTATAGAAGTAGAATCACAGGGGCACCTGGGTGGCTCAGTGGGTTAAACCTCTGCCTTCAGCTCAGATCATGATCTCAGGGTCCTGGGATCAAACCCCACATCGGGCTCTCTGCTCAGCGGGGAGCCTGTTTCCTTCCCCCCCACACCCCCCGCCTGCCTTCCTCTCTGTCTACTTGGGATCTCTCTGTCTCTCTCGGTTAAATAAATCAATAAAATATTAAAAAAAAAAAAAGTAGAATCACACATTGGAATAAGAGGGAGTTTGTCAAATTCTGTCCTAAGTTTTGGTTTAGAAAATAGTAACCATATTTGTTCCCCTCCTTTTTGATTATAAAATCAAAGCTGTTCCTCTATCAGGCATATATATTCTATGTGTCTAAAATTGCAACCTGTATGACAATTTTTGAGGGGAGATATAAAGAATTTGAAAGTGTCTCCATTTTTGGAATATATATTATCCAAAGTAAGGTCTAAGGATTCTAGAATTTAAAAACTTGATTAGCACTTGTGACTTAGGCTTCTTACACTTTTAGATTGAACATTTACTTTCTTCTTTAGCTTCTGTAAATAAAAGAAATATTTCCTGGGACTGAGTCACTTCTTTAAGGTAGAATAATATTCTTAATTTCTGAAATAAGGATTACAACTATTTCCCTCAGTGATGGTGATGAGATAGTGTTTATTAAAAGATTTTAGGTTACAAATAGTAAAACCAAATTCTAGTTTACTTTAAGTGAAAGGGATTTCATTAGTTTAAAAAGGGACTTTAAGAAAGGACTTTTAAGGAATTATCAGTATATTTTCAATGAAGAAGAGATATATAAAGGCATTTACTAAATCATTCCAGTGATGGACTTAAGTTTACAAATCTGCAGCTTTCAATACGCTATTAAATTGTTCTGTAAGGAAAAAATAGTAAAAGCAATTCCTGTTTAGTTCAAATTTACCAAGGGAACTTATCTTTGGTTTTATGTTTCAGGGAGCCTACAAAAGTAACCAACCCATCAAAACGCATGGACCTCAGAATAATAGACATCTATTATATGAGCGCTGGGCACGCTGGGGAATGTGGTATAAGCATCAGCCCTTGGATTTAATCAGGTAATGTGGGTGGATTGATAATGAAAGATATATTATGCTGTTCTGTTGTCATTTTCCTAGATTTGGAATTACCTCATTCGCCCACCAAATCGTCCGTATTACTCAGGATGTAGTCAGGGAAAAAGAAGCCACTGTAGGTCTTTTCAATAAAAGAAACTTAATTTAGGGCTTTGGTTAAACAGTGGATGACAAAGCTGAGAAATCAGAGAGGAATAGTAAGGCAACCAGAGATTAATAACAGCAGAAGATTGCCAACAATCCTGAGGTTGGAAGGAAAATGGGATGAAGTATATTCCAGAGACCCCTACCTGGGCCATTGGCCAGGAGCTATACCATCCATAACTAGGACTGTCCACAGAGAAGTAAAGTGTTGGAGAAGGTATGACCACTTTTCCCTGAGGATGACCAAGTGAGAAGGAATGATTCCCGCCCCCCATCTCTATCTTTGAGTCTTCCAGCACCTCCTTATCCAGCTTAACTAGGAGAAATTTACAATGGAAACTGTAATCTACTTCCCAGTGAAACAAATCAAAATAGGGAAAGGCAGAACATGGATCTGAGAGCAAAGAGGAAAATGACCAACACAGCATCTCTACATATATTTGTATTTCAACCAAGAATTTAGTGAGTATCTATTCTATTCCAGGAAGCACATTTCTAGTGAGTAACTGCTCTCAATTTCAGTTAATCTCCAGATACTGTTATATTCATGATTTAATTAATTTTGATGGAGAATAATTTGTTCTTTTAAAAAAATACCAGGAAATACATATTAAAAATGACCTAATCAAGTTTCTAGCTAACTATAAATATTCTTAGAATGAATGAGAAAAAAGAGCCTTTATAAGTTTATCTATGTTGATACTTTGAACAGTTTATAAAATGTACATATCAAGAATAACTTATAACTGTCAGCATTGTCCCAGCAGGAAACTGATAGAACTGAGAGAATAGAAAGGCTATCAGAAGAAAATCTAATAAAAGAAGTATATGCAGAAGTGTAAGAAATATCAAGGGAGCAAATGGATAAGGATGATGAAGCTTCCAGGGACAAGTAAAAATTAGATGCTTTTATCAAACCTTGGCCTGGAGGAGCAGGGGGAGGGAACAGTTGGTAGAACCTGTCAAAAACAAAAAGGGGGGATGCCTGACAGTAGTTACAGTCTTAGAAGGAAAGCAGCTATGGGCTGATCATTCTCCAGGAAGGAGAAAGTCAGGATAATCAATACACCGATATCTCTTAGATCTCACTCTGTGATCTCCTGCTAGTACCTTCAGTTAGCCAAAAAGCCCCTCAGGAAGGCAGAAGAAAGAAAGAGCATGAGAGATACAGTTCATGAAGGTGAGCCTCCTGGGGCATAGAGCAGAAAGGAAAAGGGATAGAACATGATCTGGATATACAAATCATAATATCCAGCACCAAACCATTTCAGACGTTAAGTACTTGGGCATATCCAAAATCAAGATGCTTTGATTCTAATTCTGTTAATCACAATAAATTATCAGATTCTTACTTGTGTAGGTGAAAAATTATTTTGTTTTGTTTTAAGAGAGATAGAGAGAGTGAGCAGTGGTGAGGGGCAGAGGAAGAGAGAGAGAGAGAATCTTAGGCAGGCTCCTCGCTCAACTCAGAGCCCAAAGTGGGGTTCAATCTCACAACCCTGAGGTCATGACCTGAGCTGAACTCAAGAGTTGGACACTTAACTAACTGAGCCACCCAGGCACCCCATTATTATTATTATTATTATTATTTTATTTAGAGAGAAAGAGAGGGGAAAGAATTGTTATTTTAGAGATATGTGAACACAGTGAGATGTGCTCACTCACAGAATCACATTTATTATTAGGAACTAAAATTAAATTGCTGTTCTCAAGCAAACATTTTAGTGTCAATAATCTCTTATCTATTGGATGCATTGCTATTATGGCTTCAGGTAATTTCAGCAAGCAACCTTTATTTTCAATAATAGGGTTCTGTGGCTACTATTGCCAATTATTTGGCTATTGACAAAGAAGGGAAACTTTGCTTACGGAAATTATATATTTTGTGTTCAATTGGCTAAAAAGAGGGAGGAGGTGAAGGCCATAAAAGAATATAGATGATCCAGCATGTTCCTACTCTCCAGAAACTTGCTTGTTAGCAAAATATAAAATGGATAAAAAGAGAATGGCTATGGGTGTAGTGAAGAGTGACCCCAGTAGCAACCTAGCAATTCCTCCCTGCCTTGGCATAGTTTTTGAGATTCCTCTAGAGATCCTAGAATATTATGAATACCAGTGCTATAGGTCAAGGGAGTTTCCATCAGCTTCCTTGGCCTGGAACTAGCTTCTCTTTCTCCTGGATCAGATCTAAAATCTCCTGAACTTAGGTGATTAAACTACAGTCAAGCAATATTGTTGTTCCCCTTAACCTTCAACAGTATATACTTTAAAATCTCAGTATAATTCTCCCTATTTAAAGGGGGTTGTCTGTGCCACCCTCTATAGTCATTATTATAAAGGCATTTCCTTATATTAGTAATACATGCAAAAACCTATTCTACTTCACAGAGGAACACTTGTTTATAAGGAACAAATGGCTTTATTGAAATACCTGTTACTATGATAAGCTTTTGTCTCAACTAGAACATTATTGTTGTATGAGAAGTGAATGGTCTACTGATCTATGTCTCCAAGGAGAAATCAATGAAAAAAACAAAAACTTGGATAAATGAAATATGACTCTATTTCTATACCTGGTAGAATATGCAAAATTTTAATTGGCACAATGCAGAGAGTGATGTAGAAAAAGAATTATTTTCAGAAAGAAAAAATACCAAGAGAATTGTCTTGTCCCAGAAAAAAAATACCAAGAGGATTTTCTTCCTAGCAAGAATCACTGCTCAGCGCAATATTCCTAAATGAACTGTAAAACACCAATTTTTAAAATATCCCTTAAACAAAACTGTTTTAAGTAACCATTTTTAGAAGATAGAGACCAAACAGTCATAGAGAATTCAAAAAATTATTATTTCTTACCAGAGCTTTATAAACTGCATAGCAGTTGATATGATCAGTAGACTGGGTGAAGAAAGAGCAGTTGGGTAGTCATTAAAACTATCTTATTCATCTGCCATTTCCATATAAATTATGTTCATCAGCTCAAGGGAAATAAAATATATCCATTTCCTTAGCTTCATTCACTACTCCCTGTGGTGGATGCTGGTGAAGAAGACACAAGTCTACTTTCAGGCACTTGAAGTCTCATGGGGAGAGAGAGGAATGGATGAGTTAATTGTCATAAAGGGTTATAAGTTTAGGACACTGAAATATGGGTGAGGGCAGAATGGGAGCAAGATCAGGGGTATCTAAGCAAGGGTAGCAGTGGAAGTCAGGAAAGGCTTCCTGTAAAAATTGATGTAAAGTGAAGGATGCATATAAGCCAGACAAAGGAAGAGGATGAAATGTAATTTTCCAAAGTAAGAGAGCAGCATTGACCAAGGAAAGAATCATGTGCTCCAGGAACTGCAGTTAACTTTGTTGAGGAAGGTGTGACATGACTGTGTCTAGCATAAGGGCATCTGGCCAAGGGTGCAGATGGAAACTGAAATCGAATCTACTTTCAACATCTACCTACAGGGAAGACTTTTTTTCTAATTTACACAAAAGCAGTATGGTGTAGCACGGTTCTATGTGTGGAAAACAAAAAGACATTTTACTGGGAAGATGGAGAAAGGCAAGAATTGGCTTATAAAAAGTTTATGAACCTTGTTAAGAAGTTTGACTCAGAAAGAATACCTTTTATAAAATTGCCCCCGTAATGACAATGTTTAAAGACAAACAGCATCACCATTGTTGGATTCATTAACAAGTGGGGAAGTCAAGATACCCCGGATGAAACTGATGAGGAACTGAGCTGGGATGTCCTTCTTAAATTCTGACTAGTTGTGACAGCAACATTTGCAGTGTTGCTTATGTTGCCTTAAACTAAGGGTTTGCTTTCTTGTGCAGGCTGTACTTTGGTGAGAAGATCGGGCTATACTTTGCTTGGCTGGGATGGTACACTGGAATGCTGATTCCTGCAGCACTTGTTGGCTTGTGTGTGTTTTTCTATGGAATATTTACAATGAATGGAAGTCAAGTAAGGTAAGCTATTAATAGCTAATAATACTACTTTTTAAAACGTATTGGCCTTTATTCTGATTGGCAAAGCTTTATGCTGACTATGAAAAACAACTCATGGTTCTATAATTTATTTGCTGGGATTTTTTGAGGAGAAGAGAAAAGCACTATTTTTAAAAGGTCATTTCCATATTTTTATATGCAAATTTTCTTGGATATGTTCTAAGACTATTTCTCTGTATGCAAAATTTCTCTTTCCACTATATCTCACTTAATAATTCAACAATACAATGATAGTTTTATATCATTTACATTTCCAGAGTATTTGGTAGTCTAGAATGCCCTCTCACTACAGTAGTTTAGATAATCAAAATAACTACAATTCTTGAGGGCGACTGGGTGGCTCAGTGGGTTAAAGCCTCTGCTTTCGGCTCAGGTCATGATCCCAGGGTCCTGGGATGGAGTCCCACATCGGGCTCTCTGCTCCACGGGGAGTCTGCTTCCTCCTCCCTCTCTCTGCCTGCCTCTCTACCTACTTGTGATTTCTGTATGTCAGATAAATAAATAAAATTTAAAAAATAATAACTACAATTCTTTAAGCACTTAAAATATACAAAGAGCTTCCCAATAATGTTCTTGTTTTTTCATTTGATAGGAACTTTACCACCCTTGGAGACAAGGGTGAAAACATAAAATCACTTTTTACTTTCTTCTTTTTCTCTATAAGAACAAATAAGTATTTTAGTATCCACTTATGGTATCAAGATGGTAGGAAAAGGGGTGCCTGAGTGACTCAGTGGTTAAAGCCTCTGCCTTCAGCTCAGGTCATGATCCCAGGGGCCTGAGATTGAGCCTCACACCTGGCTCTCTGCTCAGCAGGGAGCCTGCCTCCTCCTCCTCTCTGCCTACTTGTGATCTGTCAAATAAATACAAATCTTTAAAAAAAAAAAAAGATGGTAGTAAAATAAGGTTTGACAAAAATCAAGCATTTATGAGAATGGTGATTCTACTGTTAAAGTTGAAATGACTCAAGATTTGGGTGGAGGAACGATACATTACTATTCAGCAGATCCAAGGCTCACCCCCGGGCATTAATGAATCCTCATAATAAATGTCCTATTTAATCTATACAAGGATCTCACCAAGCTCAGGCTTGTATGATATAATTCAAAACATGTAAAACACTTCTCCCCTCCTTTAAAGCTCAGCACTTTTTTCTCCTGTGGTCCATCTTTTAACCATGACCTTATTACTGGGTAGTAATCATGGCAATTAACAGGATCATAAAAATAATTTCCTTGAGTTTTCTCTAAATAAATATATATATAATATACCCATGTGTACAGTTAACAATTTGCCTGAAAATGAAATACTTCCATTGTCCTAGAGTTAAATCCAGTTCCATAACCAGCAACCTTGATTGGTGTCTTAGTATCCCCTTGCTCTCCATGAACGCCAAATGATAATTAGTTTGAAAACAAAGAAACACCTACTGTTCAAACACATTTCATCTAGTCATAGGTTTATTTCAGAGTTTTGCAAACTAACTACCACTTTGGAAGGCAGCATCTTCCTAAACAAACTTGTTCCCAGTGGAAACACCCATCCCTCTTTGGGCATTTCTCTGTAGGCTGTTAAATCAGTAACTTCTGAGGCTAAGAAAACAGGTTGTGATTTGAAGTTATAATGTGTTTTGAAAAGAAAAGCACTTTTTTGGACTACTTTTTAATTCTGTTTCTATGAATTCAGCTTTTTTTTTTTTTTTAAGATTTTATTTATTTATTTGATGGACAGACATCACAAGTCGGTAGAGAGGCAGGCAGAGAGAGAGAGGAGGAAGCAGGCTCCCTGTAGAGCAGAGAGCCCAATGCAGGGCTGCATCCCAGGACCCTGGGATCATGACCTGAGCCGAAGGCAGAGGCTTTAACCCACTGAGCCACCCAGGTGCCGTAAATTTGGCTTTTTAAAAGATTCACTTTAAAGGAATACCATACAATATTTTTTCCTTTGGCTTATCTCACTTAGTTTAATAGCCTCAGGGTCCAACCACGTTGTCACAAATGGCAGGATTTCCTTCTTTCTCAAGGCTGAATATCCTATTTTATTTGTGTGTATATACACACACATACCACATCTTCTTCATCCATTCATCCATCTGTGGGCACTTAAGTTGTTTACATAGCGTGGCTATTGTTAAGTAATGCTACAGTGAGCATAAGAATGCCAATACCACTTCAAGGTCCTGTTTTCATTTCCTTTGGATACACACTTAGAACTGGGATTGCTGGATCATATGGTAATCCTATTTTTTAATGTTTTGAGGAACCTCCATACTGATTTTCATAGTGGCTGCACCAATTTACATTCCCATCAGCAGGGCTCTGATTATAAGTATCCTAACAGGTGATACCTCACTGTGACTTTGTTTTGCATTACGCTGATGATTAATGATGTTGGTCTTCTTTTTATGTACCGGTTGACTTATAGATCTTTGGGAAAAAAAAAAAAGATCTATTCAGTTTCTCTGTCCATTTTTAAAATCAAATTGCTTATTTTTCTGTTACTGGATTGTATGAGTTCTTTATATATTTTGGATATTAACCCCTTATCAGATATATGTTTTATTAGTATTTGCTCCCATTCTGTAGGTTCTCTTTTTGTTTTGTTGGTGGGTTTCTTTGCTATGTTTGCTGCAGTCCATCTCACTTGTTTATTTTTGCTTTGGTTGCCTTTGTTTTTGGTGTCAAATACTAAAAATCAGTGGAAAGGCCAATTTCAAAGAGTTTATCCCCTCTATGTTTTCTTCTAGGATTTTTATGGTTTCGGTCTTAAATTTAAGTCTTTAATCCATTCTGAGTTAATTTTTACATAGTATAAGAAAGGAGTTTAGTTTCATTCTTTTACATGTGGATATCCAATTTTCCCAATACCATTTATTGAAGAGATTATCCTTTTTCCATCGTATATTTTGGCCTCTTTGTCAAAAATTGACCACATATACATGGGTTTGTTTCTGGGTTCTGTATTCTGTTCTATGGATCTATGGGTCTATTTTCATGCCAATACCATATTGTTTTGATTACTATTGCTTTATAATATTATTTGAAACCAGGAGGTATCATGCCTCCCATTTTGTTCTTCTTCCTCAAGATTGCTTTGGCTACTTAGGATTTGTTATGTTCTGTACAAATTTTAGGATTGCTCTTTCTATTTCTGTGAAAATACCATTGAAATCTTGATAGAGATTGCATTGAATTTGTAGATGTCTTTTAGTAACATAGACATTCAACAGTATTATTTCTTCCAATCCATGAGCACAAAATACCTTCCCATTTATTTGTGTCTTTTTCAATTTCTTTCATCAATGTCTTAGTTTTCAATGTATTGATCTTTTACCTCGTCAGTTGAATTTAGCCCTTAATTATTTTATTCTTTTTAGTGCAATTGTAAATGGAACTGTTTCCTTTTTCTCTTTTGGATAGTTTATTGTTAGTGTGTAGAGATGCTACTGATACTTGTATATTGATTTTATATTCTGCAAATTTATTGAATTCACTTATTAGTTCTAACAGTGTTTTTGGTAGTCTTCAAGGTCTTAGAAAACCACACTTATTTTTTAAATTTTTATTTATTTTTTTTAATTTAAATTTAATTAACCAACATATAGTCCATCAGTTTCATACGTAGAATTCAGTAATTTGTCAATCACGTATCACAGTGCTCATCACATCACATACCCTATTTAATGCCCTTTCCCCCCACACACACCTCCATTCCAACAACCCTCAGTTTCTTTCCCATAGTTAAGAGTCTCTCATGGTTTGTCTACCTCTCTGATTTCTTCTGTAGGGAAAGGGAGGGAAAACAGAATGTGAAGAAATCTGGGGAAAACACTGTTTTAAAATGAATTGATAGAGACATAAAATGATTTTTAGATGGATAGCTACTGTTCAAGTTGGTTCCATGGAGAACATATTCTTTAAAAAGTTTTACTATGTGATGTAGACTCCTTCCTCTACCTCTACAAAGCCGAAAAAAAACAAAAGGCAATGAAAGGAATAGTTTTGCCATTCCTATTGATTTATGTACCAACAAAGTGAATTAGACTCTTTGCATATAAGTATCTTTAGTACAAGGAGTGTTTTAAAAGGCATTAGCAAACTCTTTTCTTCAGTGCTTTATGGTATTATATTACTGCTACTCTGTCACACTATAATTAACATCTTGTCAGACTTTCTATTCTAAACCAAGATAAGCATCACTGAATATCTTGACTTTCAAAATTTCATGGGACTGTAATTTTCTATTCAAGGTGTCAGACATAGTTAAGTCATGGCTAGGTTGTAGGTGTTGTCATGGCAGGTCAGGGGAGGACACAGGGCTTTTATTTAGCATTGCTTTGTTTTAGAATTATTTTATTAAGCTCTTTTTTTATGACAAGGTAACAATATGCTTAAAAGCTGAAGACTAGGTTGTGTTTATTATGTTTCTATCAACTATGTTCATGTAAACTAAGGTCATATTTCTTAATTGCCCTGTAGTTAATTGTAAAACTATGCAGCGATCAAGTTGTAGATTATTACTCTATGAATATGTGCATATGTGTATTTACATGTGTTCATTGGTCTTACCTAACCAAATGTGGTCGGATGTTCACCTAGCAGAGCATATATCATAGGAATTTGAAAATGAACAAGCAGGCAGATCAAATGGTTTTCCAGGTCTAAGGTAAAGAACAGAAGCCCCAGCTCTCTGGTCCATTCTTTCTTCTTTGCCATTAGAACTCCCTGAGAAATTTAAGTTATCATCAGCATCAGATCTGCTTTTCAAAATCTGTTGAGTCATAAAGGACTTCTCTAACCCTCTCCTGACAACATCCTTAGCAATGAAGTCTGTCTAGTGCCTATGATGTTCCAGGCACAGTATCAATATCCCTTATGTAATACCCCAGTTAGATATTATCTCCATCTAGAGATGAAGAAATTGATCCTCAGAGAGGTAAGTGACTTGGTCAGGGGAATGTATGTAATAAGTGGTCAGCTAAGTTTTAAACCTTTATTGGATTTTTTTAAGTTGTGGAAAGAACACTTGACATTAGATTTACCCTCCACACATTTTTAAGTGCACACTACAGTATTGTTAACTCCAGGCATAATGTCACACAACAGATTTCTAGAGTTTATTCATATTGTATAACTGCAACTTTATACCTGTTGAATAGCAACTCCCAATTTCCCCCTCACTTACCCTCTGGCAACCATGATTCTATCCTGTTTCTATGAATTTGACTATTTTAAACACTTAATATATGTAAACTCATGCATCATTTATCCTGTGCCTGCTTATTTCACTTAGCATAGTGTCCTCCAGGTTCATTCAATACAATGAACATGGGAGTGCAGATATCTCTTCTAGATCCTAGTTTCTGTCCTTTTAGTTATATACCCAGAAGTGGGATTGCTTTCCATAGTGGCTGCACCATTTCATAGTCCCACCAAGAGTGTACAAATGTCCCAAAATCTCCACATCTTTGCCAACACATGTTATGTTTGTTTTGATTTGTTTAGTAATAGCAATCCTAACAGATATAGAGTAATATATTGTGATTTGATTTACTTTTCCCTGATGATTATATCTGATTCTAAAATCATGTTTTCCTCACGCTTTCATACTACCTTCCCTAAGCCCACTTTCACAGTTTCACATTTCCTCAAAATAGACATCACCAAGCATCCTCTTCTGTGCTTTGTCATGTTAACAGAATCACAGGAAACATCAAGACCTGGGAGCAGGTCCAGCCATCTACTCCCAAAAGGACAAATCACTCCCTACTCCCATGATCTTAAGTTGGTGGTAATTATTATTTCCTTTGAATCAGTCCTTGATGTGTATATCTACTAATAGATATAAAAGGAAAGAAAGCCACAACTGAAGTGGCAGTTTATATTATCAGGCGGTGCAAACGAAGTGAAGAAACACTCCGGCTGTACACTCCCCCTCCCTCTAGTGGTTAACTTAAGTCAAAGAAATTTGTGATAGTATTCACTTCCTTTTTTAGACTACAAAATATGTTGTTAAAAGTTGTTTTTTTGTTGTTGTTGTTGTTACATATCAAGTTGAACTTTGAACAACTTATAGAAAATGAGCATAATAATTCTGGAATCAAAAAATAGGACTCAGTCTAATGGCGTAGGATCCTAGACATGGTGCTTTGATAGGTTTGTACTTTTGTTTGACCCTGTGGGAGATGGAAAAAATGATGTGGTATAAAGTGACTCTAAGGGGCACCTTGGTGGCTCAGTGGGTTAAAGCCTCTGCCTTCGGCTCAGGTCATGATCCCAGGGTCCTGGGATCGAGCCCCGCATCGGACTCTATGCTTGGTGGGGAGCCTGCTTCCTCCTCTCTCTCTGCCTGCCTCTCTGCCTACTTCTGATCTCTCTCTTTAAAAAAAAAAGAAAAGAAAAAAAAAAGTGACTCTAACACTTTTAGTATGAGATTTCAATGTAGGACACATTGTGTCATTCTTGAAACAGAGTGAATTATGAAATTTTAATCAAAATTTCCTTCAAGGGCTGTGTTAATTTTTGTTCCTATAAATTAATGGTAAAACTAAGAGGAGGTATAAACTTTTTTTCTTTTTTGATCTTTTAATATGAGTGTTTTACTTGCTTTTCTTCTACTTCATATAAATGTCCTGATTACTAGCAGGATGATGTCTGTGAGAATTGGAGAATTACAGTATTAGACCTTTAAGATTATCATCACCATTAATAAACTAATTTTATAAGAAAGTTCCTTTTATTTTTTTGTTTTTTATTTGCCAGGTTTTTTTTTTTTTCCTCAAGTACAATTAACAGACAGTGTAATATAGTTTCAAGTGTACAATAAAAAGATTCATCAGTTCTATACATTACTCAGGGCTGTTTATGAGACATGTACTCTTAATTCCCTTCATTGGAAAGTTGCTTTTAATATGAAATAAATCTTTCTCTTTTAGATATGTTACAGTTGATGGGGAACTGCACCTCGAATCACAAAAACCTAAACTTGGGTCCCTGAGGTACTTCTTGTTAGCTGTATGACCTTGAGCAAATTACTTAAATTAATCGTCAGTTTCCTCTTAGTTTTGGAGACAAGTACCATTGCAGGAGATTGCAGTGTGGACCAGACCTAACGAACATGCCCATTTTAAAGTTCTGTATTACTATATGGTATTATTACTTACTATTTATTCCTGCTTTGGAGTGAGATTTGAAATACATATACATTATTTTTTGCTTCATTTGAGTATATGTATTTTTGAAAGCAGTAAATCATGCTGTAAACCCTGACAATTAAACTTGTATTACTTATTAAGCAGCTGTATTTCCAGATATATTTTCAAAATCCTTTAAATTACTTTCAACATTTCCAAAGCAAATTTAATTAAAAAGCATTTTTTAGAAGTTACTAAGTGGGAAAGGGACACTTATGACAGAAAAAAGGCACAAAACATTTTAAAAATATGTTGCTGTGAACTCTCAGGCTGGGAAGCCTTTGAGAAATTGTTATTGGTGTCCACCTCATATAACAAAGTCATCTGTAATGGATGCTGAGACCTTTAAAATGTAATAGGTATATAAAACCAAAAAGACAAATATTAGACAATTTAATTCTCATAGAGAATATAACACATATTAAGTAAATAAGAACTGTCTTATCATCATGACTGTGTGTCAAGACCCTGCAAAAAAATCAACCCCTCATATTTCCAGTGAACATAATGTCTCCATTGACTCTAGTGGGAGCTATGAAGTTGTGTGAATTACGGATGCTGTTCATTTTAGTGATTCGAAAGCTGTGAGATTCAGGAGAAAGGTCAATAGACTTGAGAAATCAGAATATTCAGATTTGGTTCAGCTCAGCCATTTCCAAGCTGTGAGTTTGGTTAAAACTCCCTTGGGTGTTCCTCACCAGAGTATCCTGAGTGCCATGAAATCCTGTGTTAACTGTCTTTGCAGCAAAGTCCCACAAGTGTCTCGTAAATACAAAGTGTGGCCTATTATCATTACAGTATCCTGGCAGAGACTTCTAAAAACAAAGAAGCAAACACAAATCTCTGTTTTCACAAATATCCTAAAAATTTGAGTTGGAGCCACACAAATTCTTCCTTATCTGTTCATCACTCCCACTGTGTCCATTTCTTCTTTTCCTATCTGCCTTGCGGCTTCCCACAAGATTGCCAGAGGGGCTAAGCGCCTCTTATATGTGGAGGTTCATGCCTTCTTTTTCTCCTTTGGTTTCTCAAGCCAAGAAATTTGCAAGGCCACCGAAGTCTTCATGTGCCCTCTCTGTGACAAAAACTGTTCACTGCAGAGACTCAACGAAAGCTGTATCTACGCCAAGGTAAGTGTGGACCCTCACATTCTCCTTCCTGAACTCTACTTTTTCTCAGAAGCAGATAGTAAAAAGTCCTCCAAACAAACTTAAGTGTTCCCAAGAGTTTCAACAATCAGTAACAATGACAACTGTCTAGTCTGTCACTCTGCTGCCATTAAAAAATGAGTGCATTTTTATTTGAATATTTTGTTCTTCCAGTGCTTTTATAACAGATCACTGTCATAAGAGACATAAACTTGCACTTGGAATGACAGCTAGATTTTATTAAGGAGAAGACGATGGTTTCCATTACTAATGATTACGTTTGTAACTTCCATGAACATTCATCACAATACTTTTAATTTTACGAGAAAAACAAACAACATACTAAAATTCTCAGGTTGCTGCCCATTAGAATGGTTTTTTTTTTAACTTTTGAATCCCAAGCCATACATTTGAGCAAATAATTAAATCAATACCTTTGGATTTAGAGCCTAGACATCAGACTGTTTTAAATTTTCCCAAGTGATTCCAATGTGCATACAAGTTTGAGAAACTGAATTTTGCAGTGATTACTGTTCATTATTAAAACAGCTTTATTGAAGTATAATTAACAAATATAATATACACACACTTAAAATGTATTAATTGATACACTTTGATATTATATATGCATCTGTGAAACCATCACTACAATCAAGGTAATGAATATGGAATCACTTCCAAAACTGTCCTCATGGTCTCTTGTAATCCTGGCCTCCCAACCCTCCCCAGTTCCACTCCTGTGCCCAGACAACCAACTACTTTCTGAATAGATAAGTTGGTATTTTCTGGGCTTTTATGTAAATGGGATCATACAGTGTATGGGGTGTGTGTGTGTGTGTGTGTGTGTGTGTGTGTGTGTGTGTTTTCTGGCTCCTTTCACAGCACAATTATTTTGAGATTCATCCATGCTGTAACACTTACCGGTAGATCGTTTCTCTTTATTGCTGAATAGTATTGCATTACACAGCTATACCAGAATTTTTCTATCCATTCCTCTACTAATGGACCCATGGGCTGTTTTGAGTTACCGTTTTACATAAAGCTGCTCTGAACATTTGTCTATAAATCTCCATATAGACGGGCACTGTTATTTCTCTTGGGTAAAAACCCAAGAGTAAAATGACAAGATTATATGACAGGTGGGTGTTTAATCTTCTGAGAAACTGCCAAAATGTTTTCCCAAGTATTTATGCCACTTGACATTCCCATCCTCAGTATGTGAGAGTTTCAGCCTTGTGTACACTCACTAATCCTCAGGATGGCCAGTTTTTTAAATTCTAACTATTCTCATAAATGTATAGAGATGTTGTGATTTAGTTACTTGGAAATAATATGGACATTTTGGATCTTGCTTTTAAGGTTTGTGAGCTGGGTTCATAGCAATACTGTAACCAGCACAAAATTTTCCCCACAATGATAGCAAGATCTGTCTGTGTACAGTACCTGATGCAGCATAAATGAAGGATTTCCAGTCCGGCTGGTGGGAATGGGCATACTGGTACTCATGCAAGGTGGTTCTTTCCTTGTAGGTCTCCTCACAGACATGCTCACTGGGCACTATTTGGGGTGCCCCTATCTGCATCCTGTGAACTCTTTTAGTGTGATAACCTGAGGCAATCCTAATGCTCACCTCACTTATTTCCCACTTCTCAGAAATCATTGCCCTTCTTGCCCCATATCTACTGTCTTGAAATCTGTTGCTTATGTATTTCATTCATTCTTTGGTTGTCTCCAGAATGGGGTAAAATCAATCTTTGTTAGCCCATCATGTTCAGAAGTAGAGGTCTCTATACAATTAATTTTGACAAAACAGGGTATAAAATCAGAAATCACTCGATATCCTACTATGAAGCCAGAACTTATGAAAATTAGCTTCGGACTTATTTATTGTGAATGTAAACCATGAGGAAAATCTGTTTTATTTTCAGTTTAATTTCTAAAAGTATGCTTAGTTTTGAATCATTTTGAATGTTTCCATAAAGATGTCTTGTTTGGGGAAGCATTTTCTCAATACTTTTTGCAAAAGCCAAGCATACTAAAGTCATTAGGTGTATGCATACACCTGCATACATACATACATGCCCTTCTCCTAACCTGTGCATTTCAAGGATATATGACAGCCTTAGGGATACCAGCAAATCTATATATATGTTATTTCTACTTTTACTTGTACACATTTAATAAAACACCCTAGCAGTATCTGAATTCTAAAAATAAGAAACATTCCCAATGACAGAGGGATAAAGAAATTGTCCAAGGAAACACTAAGTATAGAGGGTTTTTGTCATTATATAATATCTATATCCCTCCTTTTCTTGGTTAAAAAAAAGAGTATGTATAGAGACATGTATGACTAAGAAAGAATTCACTTAATAACTATTATAAGGAAGGTGGAAAGGTACCTGGCAGAGAAGACTATTACCTTCTGGAACAACGCAAGAAAAAAATCCCACCAGGATGAAATATTTAATATCTATTGTATTTTTTCTTCTGACTAAGATAAAATGCAGCTACTTGTTTTACACCTTAAAATCAGAATTACTCTTCCTTTATTGATGGAACTAACATTCTTTTGGAATATCAGTTTGTATATTTAAACATCTAGAAGTTACTTGATGGACAGTGTTTGAAAAAAAGAATAGATTATTACCAAAGAAACAGGCAAATCAATCTAAGATCACCTAGCCACATCATCTAGAAACTTGTTAATTTCTTATGGAATCCATCACCACTTTGGACAAGAAACAGAAAATTAAGTGTCATGTTATTGAAAAGTATGTGTGTCTACACATAATTATTTTCTTAATAATTTTAGGAATGTGTTCCATAGAACAAAATTGGTCCCATCACGTGATAAAATTCATATTTAAGTAATTAACATATTTTAACATTAGTTTAACATTTAAACATATTAACATCATTTTTAATATTTACAACCATGATAATTAAAAATGTTTTCCAACTAAGTAATTCAGTGATATTTGCACATTCACTAAAAGCATCTGACACCAATAATGTCAATTTGCATTATGCTAAGCTTTCTCATTTTAGGTGAGATCATTAGAAGGGTTTTGCTTTGTTTTTTCGTATCATTTTAAAAGTGATTCTGACCTTGAGGTCAGCTTTATTTATAACAGTTATTAGTTTCTGGGCTTTTTTTTTTTTTTTTAATTTGCTCAGTAAACATTTACTCAATACCAAGTATGGGCCTCAGACCATACACCAATATTGATACTACACAGAAATAAGACAGGCTATTTTTTTCTTTTAAGAAACTTCATGAAAAAGTTCATGTAGGAATCACATAAGACATGTGTTAAGTAGATTCCTGGGCCCCACGTCCTACAATTCTTAGGCTTGCAGGCTTAGAATTCTGCAGGCTTAGAATTCTGCATGTTAACAAGATCCTTAGGTGATTCCTCCAAAAGATACCACATATTGCTCTAAATAATAATTGGTCAGGAACAGGGAGGAGGTTAGGCATGGACTACTGCCATGTTTGATGCAGCTTGTGTTGAGGTCCAGTGGACATGGGTGGTTACACAGAGTTTGCCCTGTCCAAGAATTAAGGACTTAGGAAGTGAGAGAGGCCTGAACTCTAGCCTAAATTCCAACTCCTTGCTGCCCTTCCCCCACCCCTTCCCACAGAATAGCCTGACATGCAGGGTTGAATCTGCCCAAGAAGTGCTTTGTTCTCCTTGGCCTAGAACAGCTTTAATGGAATGTAAATGAGAGTTTCCAGAAGCTAATGTGATCCTAAACCCATCATACAATTTTAGAGACAGACCTAGCAACTACAGTAGAAGAGATCAAGACTGTAATTTTCCAACCTAATAAGAAATTTACCCCTTTAAACAATATCTACATTTATTGATTTCCAGCCATACTCAGCTCCCCAAGAGAAATCAGATGTCAAACATAATGGAGAGTTTGTATTTAAACATAGTTTTGTTTGAGGCTTCGTTTGCTTCTGTCTTTATATATTATTCCTACTCACATCAACAGTGTTGAATAAAATGCTTGTCCGTAGGTCCCCCATGCATAAAGGCAAGCTATCTTTCTAGTAAAATAATTCATTGCAAATACACACCTGTAGATAGGACACACTTCCTTTTGCTTTTGGAAAAACCTGTTATGTTGCTTTGGGAATTTTCTTGAGATTTCATCTGGAACTTTTTTTACAGGCAAGAGTCTCTTTCCTAATAGGCAGGTCTTTCCCCCTTTGTTCTCCTGCCAGTTGCGCACAGTCGAAGTTGAGGCATCCATGCTATGCTTGACTCTTCCTTCTCCCTGTCCCCCATTTTCATACGACAGTTCAGGTATCAGTACCCTAAGTGCAACCCTCAGCACCTCCAGCTATTAATGCAGACTTCAAATTATCCTGAAGTCCGTGGCCTCTCACATATCTTAGCACATCCCACCTGTTATATCTTAGTGGCTCTAACACAACGATTTTATACTCCTCCTTAGGGTGAGTTCTGAAGTTTGTAACTCCTACTTTAGCTGTATCTCACATTAGGTATATGTAATCTCTCATTATTATTAGTATTACACGTATACCTCCCTGTATCTCATGGATGTGCTTCTTTAAAAATTAATGCTTAATTTATTGAATAAAAAATAAATTCCTGAAAGATTTATGAAAAAAACTTAGAAGAAAAAAAAAAGACAAGCTTTTTTAAGGAAAATGTGACTTAAATTATGACAGAACATAGGCAACACAATTATTGGTAAGCATGGCTTTTTATTTGTCCCTTTTCTGAAAGCACTGTTGTTCCTGAAGCAGGGGGAGAGCCATGTTTTCCTGGTGACCTTTAAGTCCCCATGTGTAAGGTCTCTGTTCTAACACTCTAAGAGACTGTTTCCTGCACTGGGTCTGTTCTGAAGGAAACCAGACAGCTGCTCACCAGCGTGGTGGCAGCAGTGTCTCTGTGGGATGCCTTTGGAAACAAAAACGCTGGATTCCCACAGTGGGTGTAATTTTATGAGCTCTGTAGAGAATTTCTTTATGGCCATTTTCTCATCTGTGCATAATATATAGTGATGACTGTGGTGAAAACCAATTCTTACAACATTTTTAGAAATCCCAAGCCTTAAGAACCATAGAAGTTAGAACCAACTAGGACTTCCTGCACCTAACCACAAACCTTCTAAAGGAGCACGTTTTGTCTTATTTTACAGGAAAACACACTCTACCTTTATCTGTATTAGCAATTATTTTTCAGTATTTCCCAAACATTGCAGTTAAAATACACATTGGTATTATTTTAATGCCCTCAATGACCGTAGACTGTGCAAAGAGGACACCATTGTATTCCCATTTTCCTTTAAATAATGTTCTTTAGCCCCTAATTGGCCTTTCTCTTCTATGAGGATAGTGTACCTGTTTTCCCTATAGTCTCTATAGCACATACATATATAACCACAAAACATATATTACCTTGGCTGTATTGGTTTAATATCCCTCACTATAAATATAAAATATATAGAGAATGAGGGCATTATGCAAATGAAAGGAAGCAAAAGTAAGTTGAATTTATAATTTATTAAAATCAAACAATCCTTGCAACCCTGAATATTGTATTCAGTAACATCATATAACTGTACACTGATCTTTATAAAAATTCAGATAATGTCTGATTGAAAAAAACTTGGGTAATATCCTAAATGTTTAATGATATATGAAACTTCTTGAAAAAAGTTGTAGCCACTATTGGACCCATGACACATTCTGATAGATGTCCCAAAGTAGGGCAAGCACTATGATACCTTTCCGTTGAAAGTACCAGTGCCGGCTCACTGGTGGAATTCTGCATGTTGTAGTTACAGCTTCCCCAGTCCTGGAAATTTTGCAGACAGGAAGTGCAACTAGGTATGCCTCAACTGAAAAGCTAAACTTAGTCTGACGATCAGTGGCCCACAGTACTTCCTCAGGGTGCTAGAGCCCCTTTTCAGCAGAAATGAAGGTGAAGTCCAAAGAAGAAAATAGGGAAAATGTTGACTCCTCATCTCTTCCCATGAAAAAATCATAAGAAACAGTTACAGGACTCATGAAAGGATCATACATCTTATATTTACAGACCATAAAATAATGTGATTCATTTGGAAAAAAACATCATAGAACTTAAATGTACACTGTAATCACTAGATTACTATAATCAGTATGTGATTAATATTTTTGCTTCATTTTCCATTAAGGTGACATATTTGTTTGATAATGGAGGGACCGTCTTCTTTGCTATTTTTATGGCAATATGGGGTAAGTATGTTCTTCTGTTACTTAATTGCTTGTCTTTGTTTTCTGAGGCTGTTGTTTCTTCACATATGTACACACACACGCATACACACACACAAACACACCCTGTGTATCAATTCAACAGTGAAATCTCTTGCTTGCTTTGTTCGCTTCATACATTCATGGCTTCTTTGAGAATTTAACTCTTCTGCTAATCCTCTAGTCCCTAAAGCCTTGACCTTTCTATACTGAGGAGTGTGTTTTTCCTGCTGAAAGCTGGTGGTAATTATAAAAAAAAAAACTGGAACATACTAGAATTCAAATTTATAACACCTGTACTTCTGCGTGTAGAAGTAATGCTCAGAAAATGCTTTGTTTGCATAATATTTCTATGTGTCTATTTTTTTAATGTTACACTTTACACACTTAGATAGACAATCTATTCCATGTTTGATTAAGCAATGATATCTAATACATAATAAATCTTGTTCTTATTTAACATCTTAAAACTGTAAAAATTATGTACAGGTATATGCTTTGGCTGAGTTTTATCACCATGTTTCTCATTGACTCTTTAAAGCACCCAAATTAATTGAGTCCTAAAAGAAATCAGGCATGTTAAGATTCCTCACCCTTTGAAGAGAACTGATACCATTCCTGGTTAAGAGTCAGCTTCCCTACCATTGCCCTGTTGAATGCAAAGTCATTGTCTGCTTGGCCATTCAAGGGGCTGACCATGTATGTGCTGGAGATAGGAAAGTAAAACGTTCTACAATACAAGTCTCTCACTCCCATTACCTTAATTTCCCCAGGAGCAGAAACTCCATATACTCTCTAAGTCAAAATTTTAAAAAACTTTTCCTTCAAGAAAGTGTCCTAATTTGCCTTCAAGAAAATGCCAATATTGATGCATGCAATTAGGACAACAGGGTTAGTTCAATTATCAGGCAGGGCAAGCATCGTGAACCCTTTTAGTTTTACCTGATTCCCACAAACGTTTCCCACTAAAGAGTAAAATAGACCAAAATACAAATTAAGGTTACTCAATAGATGATTCTGTACAGCCAAAAATGGTAAGAAAGGAAACCTTTTAGATGATTTATCCTCTACGTTTCTGCTACTAGTCTCATACTTTTATAGTTCTCCTTGGCACAGCCACAAGACAGAGATCTTGCTTCAGCTTTCGGAAGATAGGCTTGTGAAAAGACTAGGGTGTAAGCGATCATTTGCCATCCGAAGCCTTCTTCCCTTTCCTTTTATACTGAGGTACGAAGTTGAGGTATGTCATCCATAGGGATGCCGTCCCGTGCATTTTCTTGGCCTGCTGGCACAGATGAATCATTCACAGTGGAGTTGTAATAACTAGAATTCCCAAAACTCGCATCATAAGGCTCTGGTGCATTGTCTAATCGCAGAACTAAAAAAGCAACAAAAAAATTATTTTATGGTGACTGTCTGGAAGATGCATGCTTGGGCATCTGCCAGACTATAGGAATTGTTCTAGATTAGTAAGTAGATACAACTTTCATATGGGCTTTGCAGATACTGGTTTTGAAGTTTTAAATAAGCATATGCTTATCATGACACATTTCTTTCTAAGACTAAGAGAACAGTTAAACTTCTAAAATAATTTTACTAGTAGTGAACCAAAAATAAAAGAACTAAGGGAGAAATCCTAATGAAAGTAGAGTGGTACTTTGTATGAAGAAGCACAGACAGACATATGTCTCATTGACTTTTGAGTTCAGGGCCTTGAATTTTTACTTCAGAATTTTTACTTCTGGTGTAAAAAAATAATTTTTAAATACTGAAGAGCCTTAATTTTAAATCAGTGTCATTCTTTTTCTAAATGTCTCAATATCATTATGGTTGAGCCAAAGAAGATGGAGGTGGAAGAAAACTATTTGTAAAACCTTATATTTCTTTGTGGTAGATCCTCGTTATCATGCACTTGGCATTCTCTGATTAATGATATGAGATTATTTTTTACTTTTTCAATGAACAGCCAGTTTTTACATCCTTAATGATCTTGAATTTATTTTCAAAGAAAACTTGGTATGTGCTAGGTATCTTTAAGTACAGACTGTGACTAATTACTAATCAGATTAGTGATTTAACTTTAATTATTAATTAATTTAATTTATTATTATTTAATTTTATTTAAATTATTATTATTTTATTTAATTTTAATTATTCAGTTAGGTATTCCTATGTCCTATGTATTCTTTATCCCTTCTGTTTACAGACTGGGTGCCCAGTAACCTTATGGACTTGGGGGAGGTTTCTCAAAGCTGTCTTGAGGGAGGAAAGTAGGTGTTGTGATTGAGTTATTCCATTATGCCTTAATCACAACATCTTAGACTGTATTAATTTGACAGACTGAGCTTTTGCATGTGATTACAGGGGAATCTGGGGTTTTAAAAAAAAAGGTTTGGAAAACCCTGTTGTTTGAAATCCTATCCTTTAATTTTGAAAAGTACCACTTCTTATTTTATATGGATTCCTAGAAGCCCCCCAAATAGAATTCAGTTAAATTTACAGTTAATGGATTTGGTTCTGAAGATGAACAGTATGTCAGTCATGCTCTGAACTTAGTAAAATCAACAAGACTTTATTGACAGGATGTACCGGGGCATTTAAGTATTTTTTATGGTGGCAAGAGTCCTTTGTAGAACAGAAAACATTTTTTTCCCCTGAAGTATTTAAAAAAAGACAAATCAATTATGTGAAATTATTTCATTTCTGTTCTAATCAGTATTACATTAAGAAGAAATCCAGTTCTTTATTCTTAGCAGACACATTTCTTATTTTAGATCTTAGAGTTGGTCTTTTCTATCCCATGAGTGAAAAATTCCTCTGTTTTGTGATTTTATATACCCAAATATACAACTCTTTAGATTCTGTTTTAGAGACTCATTAAGACAATTGATTGAGGGGCTACTGCCTCCGTGTAAACTTTAGAAGAACTTCAGATTGGAATAAATCATTGTTCAAATTACTGCTGCCACGAGATCCAACAATGGCAGAAAATGTGGCTGTGCAGTTACTTGCTAACAGCACTGACCCTTTTTCCCTCAATGGCATACCATTCTCTTCCAATTCCATAGACGTGTTTTAGGTTCTGGGATTTGGTTTATTTAAAACTAATTGTGATGCAATGATCCACAGCCCCGTATAGTTTTAAAATTCCACCCACAGGCCCATAATTATTTTGGTTATGTTCTTTGAGAAACAGAGAGTAGATCAGAATAAATCTTTCATCTGTTTCTGTCATACGAATCTCCAGATCCCTTCTAGATAAGGTAGTGAACATTAGCATCCTCATTTTATTAAATCCACAGTGTGCAGGTGAGATTCTGAAAGTTGTTTTTACCTGGTTCGTTTCTGTCATCATAAAGTCGTCGATGGGAAAATGAATCCGTTTTCCTTTTTCCACACAGCAAGTAGCCAACAAGACTAAGCAATGAAGCACCCAGAATAGCACCTAAAATGGCCCCAAATACTACTCCTGTATTTTTATTTTCTAGAGAAGAGAGAAAAAATAATTAACAGATAAAGAAATAGAAAATAATTTTTCAAAGAAGAGAAATATGTACATTGGACTTTCTTTATAACAAAGAATGTTTAAACAATATTGGGTTTTTAAAAATTAGATAATAGTGATATGTTTGTGTATTTTGTGAAGTACTGTGTGTTGGGGATATATTGGCAAATATACCTCCTTATAAAACCATACTTCAAATTTTTAATTATGTTTAAATACTTCTTATTTTTATAACTGTCTCTCATTCTTTTTTTAAAAACAATAGTACTGAAGTGCCATGTGTATGTTCCATTAAGATCTAATTTCTATGTTGAGTGCTATATTGCTTTTAATCAACTCTGAATCTCTAATGAACGTTAATGATGAAATGAACTTTGGGCTTGTTTCTTTAATAACTGAAAAGTTAAAAGCTAATGGGAGTAAGTAAAAGTAAAAGTTAAAAGCTAATCCATTTATATTTACCTTCTTGGGGGTCTGATGTATTGGAGAAGATTTTTGAATTATTGGTAAATTTTAAGGTGGGCTGTAAAGTTCATAGGAAATGAATCCATAAAACCCCAACTGAAAAGGCACTATAAGGGAAAAGCAGTATATCCTAATACAGGACGTTTCCCGATGCAATAAATAAACCAAAGCAAGATGTTTGCAATGTCTTGCACATTGAGAACAGATGTGTAGGTCTGAGTTTAAGGGACCCCAAAATTTTACTCTATCTCCCTTTTTACTAAGTACCTTACTTGAAGCCTGAGTTTGTTGTTAACAAACTATGCAATTCTCCCTGAACTCATATTTAGTGTATTGTATTTTCAGGGTTTTTTTAAAAAAAATCATGAGAATGTTATTAAGGAGTCTTATAAAGTGTATAATTCTATATTAAAATCCATTTATAAAAACATTAACCTACACACTGGAACCTTACAGCAAAATTACTACTAAAATAAAAGGGAAACAAGGTTAACCAATTTTCTTTTGATTAAAGAGCACTGGTGGGCACAAGTACTCAGTATTCTTAGTATGCATATTGAGTTTAGAGAGACAAAAGAAAGAGAATATTTATTAAAAATCTTTCCAATGTAGGGGCACCTGGGTGGTTTAGTCAGTTAAGCGTCTAACTCTTGGTTACAGCTCAGGTCACGTTCTCACTTTCATGAGCTCGAGCCCCATGTGGGGCTCCATGCTGGGTGTGGTGCTGCTTAAGATTCTCTTTCCTTCTTCCCTGCCATGCCCTGCCGCCCCGTTCCCTCTATCTCAAAATACAAAAACAAAACAAAACAAAACAAAACAAAAACAAAACTTCCTGGTGTAGTATCAGAGTATGTATGAATGAAAGGATGCGTTAAAATTATAGCTAAATTGAAAATATATGTACATACAATCTATTAGCTGCAGTGCTATTAGAAAGCCTAGATTTCAAAATTTAAAACTTCTATACACTACAACTTTCAAAATAGGAATTTGTATGTATGATTTAGTGTTTACATCACTAATATAATCTTGAAGTAAGCTGTATTTGGAATCATTGAATTCATGGGAGGAAAAGGAGTATTTTTTTTAAATTTCAGGGAAAGGCAAATACCATATAATTTCACTCATATGTGGAATTTAAGAAACAATTTTTTATGGTATTCATTAGGTACTAAACTAAGAATTCAGGAGGATTTATTTTGTTGAGTTTACTTACTTTTTTTTTTAATCAGAGTTCTGTTTTCCTATGATTGCTATGTGATATCAGATAATTTATAAATTAATTTATTTCATTCAGTTTTCACATACATATATTTCTAAAGTTCAGTTGCGTATTGTTCCTAAAAGCATGGGGGCATTTCAGGCAGTTTTCTCAGATTCAGTGAAAATTGTTGCCCAGTATCTCAAAATTGTACGGCTACCTCAACCTAATAACCTACCTCTAATTTTGTCCCGCTGTCTCATCATGTTCCCATACGTAATGACTACTGTATGCTGACTAAAGCCTGAAAATCCCTTTATTACTTCCACTGAATATCATGGTTGCGCCTCAGAAGTGTGAACCACCTGTGCTGCTGTAGTTGGTTTTTTTTTTTCCAATATGGTACATTCTTTACTTTTTTTTTTCAATATGGTACATTCTTTACATACATTTAGATATAATCTGTATGACTTAGTTTGAGATTCAGTTTCACACAAAAGGAAAGTTAAATCCATTTATATTTACCTTCTTGGGGGTCTGATGTATTGGAGAAGATTTTTGAATTATTGGTAAATTTTAAGGTGGGCTGTAAAGTTGTTGTTTCTCGGTAGGGGTTAAACCCTATGAAGCTGTCATTGGATGTGGTGAGCCATTCATCTGATTTTGTTACCATGGGAGTCACAGATGTGATGTTTGGTGCTGTAGGGAGGATGCTAACTGAAATGGAACTGTTGTCAGGAGTTTTTATGGTGTCACTGGCTGAAGACCAAGTGAACTTTTCTGAAGATACAGCAGATGTAGCTTTGGGAGGTGCTGAGACTGGAAGAGAATTTTCATTTGCTATGGATGAGTTCCAAGACAATTTAGAAACAGAGCTATGGATCAGAGGGTGGCTTGTGGGAGACGTAGGCATGGGTCTTGGGTTCCTAGAAATGTTGTTCGTTGATGAATTGCTGAAGACGTCTGTTGTTCCACGGTGTTTATTTAATGGGTCCCAAAGAGAGGAATTACTTGCCTCAGGATTGGAGGTTTCTCTATTTTCTTTATTTGAGCTTAAATTTCTATCACTTTCCAAAGGAACAGATTCATTTTCCATTGTTTTTGAGCCTGCTGCAATGCTTTGTGTTGTGTTTCTCTCTAGACTTTCTTTCCCATGGCTTCCAATTAATAGTAAACTAAACAAATTTGAAATCAATAGAATTTTGGCTGAGGTCAACATTGTAGCCTTTTTTGGTATTGGTGTTATTAAGAGGAATCTGAAAAGAAGCAAATAATAAGCATCTGAATTATTAAATGACATAGTGTTTTTTTTTAAAGGATCTATATCTTTAAAGTAAACATCTAGAGATATAATACTGAATTGATAATGCCATACTCTTTATTCCAAAAATTAGTTTTCTTTGGATTATATACTAAACCTAGAGTGAGTTTTATTTTCTATATAATATCTATTTCTTCTTTCTTCTAAGGAAATGCCATGCAAAAACTTTGTCAAGCCACATACCACTATTCCACTATTTCAAAGATCATTTATCTTGGGACAAGCTGAAATATTTGTATATATTTGAAATATTATATTTGGATTGATAAGTAGAATATTGTAAATATAGAGCATGTACACCTGGCTAATTTCTTTAACATATTTAAGAAAATATGGTTTTTATAAAGATATGATTTGGAATGTTTATTGTGAAAATGAAGTTACTGATTCTACTCTAAACATACTACTTTAAAATGAATCAGTTGGGACTTCCACTTAAAAACATTTTATTAGTACCTCATTTGAGTTATTTGAACTTTAAATTAATATCCCTTTTTTCACAATACTTTTCATGATGCCCTTCTTCCTACTAATCAAAATTAGGGAAAATCAGGAAGACTCTCAGATTTCAGGATAATCTTTCCTTGAGTGCCCTTATTATATAAATGAAACATCTGTCTGGGAGCATGTGTAGAAAAAATGACATAGTTAAATAGTAGCAGAGTTGAGGTTGAAACCCTGGTCCAGACCTTCTGCCTCTGAAATGTGGAAGTACCATAATTCATTAATAGTAGGATATGGGGAAAAGATCTCAAAATTAGATTTATATTAAAATTCTGACTTGTATTATGAGTAACCTGTGAAAAATAATCAACATAATAAGCAGTTACTTTATTCATCATTGTAATCATACTGAAATCACAATGTTCTGAAGACTAAATGAAATTGTATAGATAGAAGTACTTGAATCAATACCTGGCCTGAAGTAAGCAGCTAGTAGACATTAACTTCCATTTTTTATTATGAAAATATAATAATATTCCTGTAAGTGCCTTACATCTCAGAGAGTTTGCATTATCATCTCACTTGGTCCTCACAATGATCCCTTGTGACAAAAAAAAGATAAATAAATAACTTGCATAGTCTTATTTTGCAAAAGAAGAAACAGGTTCAGAGTGGCTAGGAGACAGCTAATGAAAGGAAGAGAATGACTGAAATCCAACTCTACTGACTTCAACCTAGTTAGATGCTAATATTTGAAAGGCTAATTGAATTTAAATAAAAAAAAAAAACAAAATTTGAAATATCTTTAATATAGAAAATATTCTTTTTAAAATGTTAGACTGTTCCTCCCCAAACAATAAAGTCTGATAACTGATTTCCTATTCTTTGAATTGGATCTTAGAGCTTATTTTTCACTAAAAGCCTCCATGATGACCAAGATAAGAAAAGGAAGGATGTGCACCTGATATTTTTAAGGTCCAGTATTACATAGCATTTCTTAAAAGCTCTCCCAGAAATGTTTACAGTTATGGTCAACCTTAATTTTTCATTAGGGTCTGAGGAGCCTCTAAATACGTCTTCTGATTTTCTTTGGGATTTAAGTGCCTTCTTCCTGCTAAATGATATCTTACATAGTGGTACAACTTAATTATATTTATAATACATCCTGATACATATTTTTCTTTCAGTTATTAGCCCATACCTGTGGATTCCTAAGGCTTTCAAAATGTAATATCTTCCATGCCCTATGCTTATCACATAAATAAATTCTACTTAAAAGGCAAGGCAGGGGTGCCTTGGTGGCTCAATGGTTAGATGTCTGACCCTTGGTTTTGGCTTAGGTCATGGTCATGAAATGGAAGTCTGTGCCTGGCTTCTTGGCTCCACTCTAAATGGAAGTCTCCTTGGAGGTTCTCTCCCTCTGCCCGTCCCCACCCCCTAAAATAAATAAATCTACTGGAAGCAGACTCTGTATACTCCTGACACTGTGTTTCCTGATCTGGTAGGAATTACGTGGGTATTTGTATTTGTAATACCGTCTGTTTATATTTCATTCACTTTTCTGTGATAACCAAGAATATGGATTTAGATCCTAAAAATTGTTAACATCATTGGAAAACATATTACTACTCTGCTTTTATTAAATCAGATGTTTCACACATTTTCTCATTTAGTTCTTACCAAAAACAAACCAACAATGAGGAAGGAATTATCAATCCTGTTTTACACATAATTAAATGGGGCATTAAAAATGCAAACAATGGGGGGAGTCTGCATGGCCCAGTTGGTTAAGCCTTCGACTCTTGTTTTTGGCTCAGCTCATGGTATCAGCGTCGTGAGGTGGAACCCCATGTGGGGCTCTGCACTCAGTGTAGGGTCTGCTTTGGATGCTCTCTCCCTCTTTCTCGGCCCCTCCTCCACCTCTCTCTAAAATAAATTAATTAATTGAAAAGAAAAGTGTCAAGGACACAGAGTAGTGACAGAGATCGGGTTAGGATTTAAACCTCGGCATTAAAGCTAGTCATCACCATCTGTGTAACAGAAGTTACAAAGGAATATAGAAATTGGTTACAAAGAAATATAGAATTCAGCTGCTTTTTAGAACTTCTTCCCACCAACATTTTTTTTAGCACAGCTTCTCCAAGTTTTATCATTTACTCAAAGTAGTTTATAATACCATTATTTTAAACACTGGAAAAATAGGGCCTTCTACCTTAAGTACCCCTCAAATACACTAAATACATTTTTATCCTAATTTAAGAAAACCCCAACAATTATCTCTATGATTCTAGGTAGACCCCTTTGGCATGTAGTTTACAAATTAACAAAAGTTATCCCCAGGACCTCCAGTTCACCAACACATTATTAAACTGATACCTCACCCAGCACATTTAAAATACAATTCAATTTAGTTTAAAAATACTTCCATGCCTCTTTTCAGAAAAATCTTTCTCCTGTGAGCTCTGTCAAGTTCATAGCAAACATTAGAGCCCTTCTCATTATTTAATTCCAGTGGTCTCATTAAATTTATGAATCGTCCTTAGCCACCCATTTTTTCATTATTATACATTTTGATTTACTTTCCCTTCGAGGTTATTTTCTTTTCCTAATGAAGTGGTCACCAGAAGGGGAAAAAATAGGCCTTAGCTGTTCTAGTTTTCTCATGTTACATGAGGAACGTGGTATTGAGCTTTCACTCCCTTCCCGTAATGAGAATCCACATATCAAGAGTCAGCAAAGTGAGTTTTGTTGTTCCTGATTCACTTTGTAACATTGAACCACCAATGGGATCTCTCTACCCCTCACCCAGCTTTTGACTGTAACTTGAAAACCTAAGGTATTAATACTCCAAATGAGCCAAGCGTTCTGTTACTGCCTATAATTTATCTCCAGGGAAAAGAGAAAGATGGAAGAAAGGGTTGATGTGTGTTATGAATACCATTTGCAGTTTATTCCAAAAATAATATGGTTACGTGTAAGGCTCTTGGGAGAATTGGTTTATTCCTGCTATCCTGGCCTGACAGTGGAGGATAACTTTGTTTCTGCTCCTTAGCTTCCAGGAGAAACAGGTTACACCTCTCCGCTCAGGTCCCTTCATCTTAAAGGGATAGAAGCAAAGAGAAATTGAACCCCAGCCCTGGACTTTTGCTGGACAAGGACTAGGAAATTTGGGTTAAATTCAACCCTATCCTGAATTGAACACAGTGTAAGCCCCAAAGGCTAATGGAGTTAGTACAGAATGTGCTGAAGAGCAATAAAAAAAAAAATCCGTGCTCTTTCCTCTCAGCCTCTCTCCATCTCCAGAGTTTAAGTATGTAAAGTGTGTTGTATACTCATTGTGTAAATTTATGCTAGGTGATAGTTGGCAAGCTTGTGTGTGCCCAAATTCATTTGTCAGCCAGAGGTGGCAGACAGAGGTGGAACCAAAGAAAAAATGCAATTGTAGAAAGAGAGTGTATCAAGAGAACCTGGTAGCATCATTTCCCCTCCTGTTCTTTTTGCCCTTTTTGTCCCCTAGGTGGAAATTTGAGAGAGGAAATTTGAGGGTATAGAGCATAGGAACAGAGCTAAGATCATTACAAACTTGAAAAACTTCTAAGATTAGAATTATTATGAAGGGAACAGAAAAAAAGGATTTCCACTCATTTTATGGTATTTTAAGCACAGATTCTAACCCTTTCTGTATATATTGAACTATTTTCATTATTTGTAGTATTTAACAAATTTTAAAATATACTTTCAAAGGGTGTGAGTTGCACTATTTTTTTTTTTTTAAATAATTGCTCTATGCAGAACAAATGAACACAGGTTTCTCCTCTGTTTTTGGTGTTGACACTAAAAAGTGGTTTCACATTATGACTTTTGTAGGGAGGACTGTAGAAAGTGGTAAGAGAAACACAACAACCCCGTCCATTAAGGGAAGCAAGTCCAGACTCTCCACATAATTTTGCTTCCCCTTAAATGCATGGAGTCATTATTCTGCCCAGCCTTCTTGTTATAACTGAGTCATACCCATTTTATAACAAGTTTTAAAAATAAGGAGGTACCCTGGTTTGTATCAGGTAATCAACCTATGCAAGGGAAGAGAAATGCTAGTTATTGGCAAGTCAATCAAAATCTAAGCTTTTAAATTATAACATTAGTTCAGTGCACTGAGGGGTACTATAAAAACATGTTTCTGCAGCAAAATAACTAAATAGAACTTAAAATGTGCTACTTCTCTCTCAGTTGCTTTTACTTTTTTTTTTTTTTTAATGGATCTCAGGCTATAGGTTAATACAGATGGGTTTTGTTTTTCTTTGTCATAGGAAATTCAGTCTGACATTAGCCTATATCCCAGGCAGACCGTGGGTGTTACTTTTGAGTAGCCTTTACAATCTTGAACAGTATATTGCTTTTCCTAAATGAAAGAACTGTAATAAATGAGGACATAATGAACTATGCTTCTAGAAATGCCTCTTTTAATAAGAGGGTTTTGAAAGGATGAGAATACTTAGAAGCCAGAAAGGAGGATTGTACCTGAGGAACGCAGGCATATCATTTCACTTTTATTTGACTTAAAAAGAAAGGAAAGACAAGGCTTTCTTTCAGGGGGGAAAAAAAATCTAGTTGTGAACGTAATTCTCATTAAAAGACTGGGGTATGCAGGAATTCAGGAAAAATATATAGAATGTCATATTCCCTGCTAATTTGAGCATTGTTAGTCATAATCTTCAGTACTGAAATAATTAGGTGGAAGAGTATCGAGCTTAGAAAGAAAAACTGTCTGCAGAATATTCTAGACCTATACTCCCAAGCATGGAGTTTTCAGCCTTCTATTATATTTCACTGTCTGTAGAAAATGCCTCAATGGATAAAATAGAAAGTGCCAAACAGTCAATCAGCATCCATTTAATTAAAGGAGCTTTACCTCGCCACAGACTGAAAATAATTTTAAGAAACATGATCCACACCTTCATTCCATAAGATGTGTTTCACAGCAAGTGACTTGGCCATTCAGATTTCCAGTGAGCATCAGATGTACACACATACCACACTAAGTGAAATAGTTACATACACAACATTTTGTCAATTTTTTGATTAATAAAATCTTTGGAAGAGATGTACAGAAGCTGGTAATTCATTGTATTCAAAGATTGTTTTCCAAAAACTGTCATATTCCAATACTTTTGCAAAATTCTTAAAGCCTAAAAGCATAATTTAAATCTAAATAATCAATTCATATTAATGCCATTTCCACTTTAAACATCGTGAAACTTAGATACTAAGATCTGACTTAAGGCAACTCTCTCTTGTAGTCATGTACATTTTAAGTAAGGTTTTTATTTAACTCTCCAGCTGGTTTCATCATCGAGCAAATTTGGCAGTAATTCCCAAGCTAAGCTAAGTCACTTAGTGCAAATGCTCATTTTGTAGGTAATTACTTAATGAAACAACTACCTGTTTTTATAAGGGTCTCCTTATAAAAGTAGCTACTTGCCAGACAGTCCTGTCAAAAAGTTGAGCCTACTTTGATTCTCTTTGGCAAATAAAAGAGAGCCAAAGACAGAGAGGGAAGGAGAAAAGAAAAGAGAGGAGAAAAAAGGGAGAGAGACAGAGAGAGAAAGAAAGAGAAGGGAGGGAGAGAGAGCGAGAGCGAGCTGGGATCCTAGGTAACCCAGTCCACACTCACCTGTAGGTTCTGGAGGTATTTACAAACAGGAACTGAAATACCACAGACAGCTGTCCTGGCTGGAATGAGTCTGCCGAGCATTAGAGAAAGCAGATGGGTTAAGAATGACAATGTCCCACTGAGCAGGAGGGTGTCTGAGAAACAAAATTAGGTGGAGCTGGCCAAATCTTGCTTGTGTAATAGAGCACCCAAGAACCTGACTGACCTGCTTCTCAGCTGTCAGCGTGAAGATATCACCTCATTCAGACCTTAAAAAAAAAAAAGAAAGAAAGAAAGAAAAGTCCAACCCTCCAGGTTTCATAGGTTGATCGTTTTGACTTTGGGGCAGGCTAGTTCTCTTGAGCAGTGGAAGAACAAGGGGCATCCATTTCCTGCCCTAAATGGGGAAAAAAAAAAAAAAAGGGACAAAGACTTTGGTAATGTTCCCTGGCGTATCCGGAATTTCTGGCACATGCTGGATTCGCCCTTTGCAGGTGAGGAAACCAAAATGACTCACGTCCTGCACCTGTTACTCCGTGTGAGCCCCATGTTATTCTCCTACATCATCAACAAACCTGTCTTTCCCATAGTAGGATGCCCTTTGTGTACCAAAACCTGAATGGAGAAAACACAGTGGTGAGGGGTCTTGTCTGCAGTCCACTGAAATCAATTTTATAGAAAGTCACACTTCACACAAAGTGAATTAATGTGTATTGGCCTCCTTGAGAAAGCTGTGAAGCGTTCAGTTAGAAATAATCACCAGGATTGAGAGGGGCTTTCTTGCTGATTTTCAGGAGTTTGGGGAGTTACTAGGACCTGTGTGAGAATGGCTACATGATCCAGAGTAATCCTGAGAGTCTTCTCAATTAAGTGGTTTCCATCCCATGTTCTCTTTGCTTTTACTCTCAGTTTAGAAGCTGGAGAGTTTCACAAGTGCCCAGGTAATGCCTGATTAAATCCTGGAGTTGAATAACAACCTGGCAGGCTTCCTTCACTTCCTTCCATGGCTTATGAAAGGGAGCAGAGTGAAACTGCACTTTCTGGGATACTCTGCACACCAGTATTTGGGGGCTGGCGCCAAGGCCCGTTGAGCTCAGTATGTCTGAGGTACACATTTAGTTTCTGTTGTGCAAAGAGATAGCTTTCCAGCTGCTGGGAGAGAAAATGAAACTTTAGCTAACGTACAGGACCTTCAAATTGAATGTAAAGAATCTGCCCAGTTAATTGGCTTCAGGAAAGAACAAGGTAATGTGTGGTTTTAAATGTTCTGAGGTCCGAGGGCCTTTTCAGAGTAAGATTAGAAATTAAGCAAACCCCTAAAAAAGTGTTTACTCAAAGGATATGTCATCTGTATCTGCACTGGTATGAAGAAAAGCAAGTTGAATTTAATCAAACAACTGGTTACTGAGCAATGGCTTCATAGAATTCAATTGGTTCTTTTCAGGTTAGTCAGTTACTAGGAAAAATTCCAACTGACAAAATATTTTTTGTCTACTTAGAGATCTGAACATGACTTGGCAGGGTTGGGTGTGCCATGCATGCCCTTAGGGATTTTCCTAGATATGTGTATGAATATCATTACCACTTTCTGACTTGACTATGGTAATTATGGCCTCTGCCAGGCATGGAAATTACAAGGTACTGTTGCTACAATTCTCTTCTTTCACTGTGTAGGAGACGAATCTTATCTCCCATAAACCCCTTTTCTAGAGACTCTACCTGTGACCTCAGACTCCCCTTCATCACTGCCCTCCTGACAACCATAACCAATTGGTTAGAAATGACCCTACAAATAAACCCTATTTATCTTCCCTGTCATGAGCACATCTGGAAATAAAGTCATAAAATAAGAAGTATTCATGCATTTAATGCCTCAGTGGTTACTTAGCCCACTTACTTGTGATCACAAATCTTTGTGAAATCACCCAAGTTCGAGTTAAAAAGTAATTTCTTGGGGCACCTGGGTGGCTCACTGGGTTAAAATCTGCCTTCAGCTCAGGTCATGATTCCAGGTACTGGGATCAAGCCCCATGTCTGGGTCTCTGCTCAGTGGAGAACATGCTTCTCCCTCTCCCTCTGCCTGCTGCCCCCACTGCTTGTGCTCCCTCTCTCCGTCAAATACATAAATAAAATCTTTAAAAAAAAAAAAAAGAAGAAGTAATTTCTTGCCAAACAAACAAACCTCAGTGAGATACATTCCCAAGTATATACCGTGTTCTAGGTAAGATCAATCCCGTGTTGGCCCTTATTTCTCCAAAGTAACTCAACAATAAGGGACAACTAGCTGGCAATTTAGTCAGCCAGGCTAGCTGAGATGACACATGGTACAATGCCTGGCTAACTATTTTGTACTTACCTACGATGGTACCTTTCATCGGCCCCTCTCCAATTGCTTTACACCTATCAAGTCTCATACTACTTATTGGAAGAAGCAATAATTTCTCTTTGTCTGAAATGGTGGAACTGACAACATGTTCTACCAGAACATGAAGTTACATTATTGTCACTGATGGATTTGAAAATACAACCAGAATGTAACTTGGGACCGTGCCTCAAGTAAAATTAAAACATTGTTCTGGATCCAAAATGGTATTCCTTGTATACAAATCCTATAGAGTCATGTGCCTGATGGTGGTGCTATATATCGGGAATTTGTTTGCCATAGATCAAAATCCATTAATAGCCGGTTCTGAGTCTAAAACATGATATAAGTTGAATTCATGTTTTATCTCCCCACAGGAGCATGGGCACTTTAAGAAACAAATATTTGATTAATAATAAAGCAAATAACATGGTTATATTATTTGAAGATAATTTAATGGTATTCTTCAGGAATACAATAAAATTGATAGCTGGAAAAATTCCTTATGGTTGATAACTTTTGTTTCAGTATTCTGTGAGAAGAGAAATAGATTATTCTCATGAGAGCCAACCATTGTTTAACATAGCTTATCTTTTTTCCTAAGTCACGTGGTATTATAATATGGTCATCTTTAACAATATGGTCATCATTTAACAATCACATTATGTAAAGATTAAGTGCTCCATTTTGTTGCTAAGGACATTCTACAACAATGCCCTTTGTTAGGTACAAGTTGCGACATAGCATTTGCATGTATGCAGGTGTGCATGCTTGGATGCATACCTACATAAAATGGGGAGCTAAGGAAGGTTGTAAAAACCTGATTTAATAAAACGTGATAAATCACATACAAACTTTAATTCAGCTGTAGTTCAGAGAAGCAAACAACATAACTATAACAAAACATGTTGCATTCTTATCTACACATTATGTGTAGATGTTTGCTTTGTAAATATCCTCATAAAGACAAAGGATTCACATAGAGTTGTTGCTGAAACCTCTCACTATAGCAAGAAGTAACACGTATCCATGGATACCTGAACCAACTGAAAAACAGTCAGAAAGCCCATTGATATCCTTAAGAGAGGAGTTTTTAAAAAAAATATTAGGCTTCATGTTTAATATCTGTTAAATTTTGGTATAAATTTTCTTTTTTTGTTAATAATAATGACAACTCAATCCAGATTTTAAAAAGAGCCTCATGGTCAAAGAAATTTTAAAAATTATTTTAATTTCTTATGACTAAAGTTAAAATTAATTTTAATTTCTTATGACTAGTTTCATTTTCTATTTTTTTTTTTTTGGTTAGCAGTAGGAAAAGATAAATACTTTCAGACAAAATATAAAGGATATTATTCTGAGGTAGAAGCAATAGAAGCAGAAGTAGATTTAAAGATAAAATGAAACAACTTAATCATATCAGGGAGAAGGGGGGTGGGGTTATGGACATTGGGGAGGGTATGTGCTTTGGTGAGTGGTGATTCACAGACCTGTACCACTGGGGATAAAAATACATGTTTATAAAAAATTAAAAATTAAAAAAAAAAAGAAAAAAAATGAAACAACTTAAATTTTACAATAGTAAGATCTTATAGCAAGTGTATTTTAAAGGGATATGAGTTAAGTATAAAAGACTAATGAAAGTTTTATTTTAAAATGTCAGTTTTTTGTAATGTGCTAGAAATCACATCTGTGGCAAATATTTACATATATGATAAAAAAGAAATTTTGGATGTTCTTATAAAATTATACAAATGGATAACAATTTTACAAAGGGATTTTAAAGCTTATACTAAAATTTTGAAGACAACTGATTCTAAATGATACTTAAGCTTCAAGTTGTTCATAGATACAGAATATTTTATTGGGTATTTTTCTGTGCTAATTAGGTCCTGACACTATAGGAGTTCCCTATGCCTTTTTATCTCCCCTTCCAATTCCATCAAGGAGGGGGAAAAAAAGAGCCAGAGAGTGGGAATATTGCTAAAAGGTGACATTTTGAAAGCAAACACTATTTTCCTCAGAGCATTACCCTTGCAGATATGGTCACCCTCTACATATGTTACCAGAATAACTTTGTTAGCATAGGATAGCCCCATAAATTTTTATTCAGTGTCAGGGCTCTTCTTCTGGCTGGTACTACAGGCTCATTCTTAGAGAACAGCAGGAATGGAGGAAAGGCTCAGGCCATCAACTCACAATTTTCTTGTTGAATCCTAGCTTTGCCACTTAACTGGTTTCATAACTTTGTCTAATCACTATCTCATTCCCACTGTGTTCTCATTTGTAAAATAGCAAAAGTGACACCTACCTTCTAGTCACCTGTGGGGAGTCAGTGAGATAAGGTAGATAAACACGTGGTAGGGCTCAATAACTATAATTATATGATAACTATAGTAATTTTTGTTTAGAGATGGTAGAAATTAAAGTTTTAGCATCAATGTGAACAGAAGTTGAGATGAGTCCAACCAAGCATGGAAACACTTATGTTAAATTACTTTGAGTTTGTGTCTATAGCTTAGCACATAGTAGTTGCTCAATAAATAATAACTGAGTGAAAAATGAAATAATTCAGTGCACCTGGTTGGCTCAGTCAGTTGGCCTTTGGCTCAATTTATGATCCCAGGGTTCTGATATCCAGTCCCGTGTCAGGTACCCTGCTAAGCAGGAAACCTGCTTCTCCCTCTCCCATTCCCCCTGCTTATGCTTTCTCTTTTACTCTCTGTCAAATAAATAAATAAAAATCTTTGAAAAAAAAGAAAAAGATAAATAAAATTGTTCTTCTCCAATTTTATTTTTTTTTCCTGACAGAGAGGCTTTCCCTAGTTATCTTTATAAAAGCTACAACCCTGCTTTCTTGACCTGTTTTAATTTACTTCCCCCACATTATTTTATCGGCAGCATTTATAGTCACTTAATGTACTTTTACATTATTTTTATTATTTATTATTTGTTCCTGTATGAAAGAGCTCATGAAAGCAAACATTTTTGGTCTTCTTTCTTAATTGCTTCATACAAAGAACTAGACTAATTCCTTGCACAGACTAAATGCTCACTAAGTGTATAAATGGGTGAATTAATGAGTAGATACATAAACAAATAAATATAATTAACAATAATAACCCCCCAAAAGTGAGAATACTAAGTATAAGACATCTGCAAGCTCACATTTCTTCTACCTAGAATATTATTCTAATTGTTGGCTCTTTCAGGTATGAGATCAACCTTTTTTCCCACTTCAAGATATCTCTTAAGCAACTTTGTATGATTGTACATGTACATCACTGAGCAATGTCCTACAGCTGGTAATAAGGGATAGGGGCTAGTTTATAAGAAGAGTTGATTTAACTATGAATTCATAAATCTTCTGTTATAGCAGGTGAGAGTGTAGACACTACTGCACACAAGTGTTGGTAAGTGGGTAGGTGTGGCTTTGGGGTATAATTTCTCCTGAACACTTTGGTTTTTTGTTGTTGTTGTTGTTGTTTTAAAGATTTTATGTATTTATTTGACAAAGAGAGATCACAAGTAGGCAGAGATGCAGGCAGGGTGGGGAGAAAGCACGCTCCCCACAGAGCAGAGAGCCCGATGCGGGGCTCGATCCCAGGACCCTGAGATCATGACCTGAGCCAAAGGCAGAGGCTTAACCCACTGAGCCACCCAGGTGCCCCTGAACACTTTGTTTTTAATGGTGAGGTAGAGAGCAAAATCGCACCTAAGAGTGGTAAGAGTGTATGTGCTGGTTATTAAATGAGAAAAGAGAAGGTATTACAGCATGGCACAAGTCTTCTCAAATCATTTTTTAAAACAAATCAACCCACCCAGTATACTTGTCTTTTTCTTCAATGATGTTGGTGTGCATGGGGACAGATGGACAGTAGATGGATTGTTGTTTTTAACTAGGGTCATTTTCAGACTCTGAGTTTATAACAAACAGGGATAAGAGGTAGAGATCTGAGGGTGTATGCAGGTGGTTGAATATAATGGCAGACCATTAGAATCTTAAAGAAGAAAGTAAGGGCTCCAGGAGAGGAAAGGACAGTCAAAATATTATGGGACTGAGGATTGAAAGATCTTGGTCAAAGGTCAGTGGATTGAAAATATGGGTCAAGGGGTTATTGGAATTGGAGTTTATAGGGAATGAGCTAGAGGGATAGAGCTGATAACTGGAGATTGATCAGAAGTATGCTGTGGGAGTACATGAATGAAATAGACAAGGAGAAGACAACTTTGAAGATAGAGCCAAAGCCCTAGAAAGATTATCTGTGTTTGTTGCAATTTCAAAGAATTATTTTAGAAATCATGTTGAAAATAGTTGCACTAAGCCAAGAGTTTTAATATATTAAGACAAGCTAGGGATGTGTCTCCAGGGATTGTTATATGACTTCCCCTAACACAGGTAGTAGGAAGTATGGATTGATAATGTGAGACCCAAATCTGTGAATGAGGAGGGGAAGAAATGGTCTTGAAACAGCAGTGAGGAGCAAGAAATTCACCTCCTCATCTCAGTCTCTCAACTGGTATGGGAGACAAATCGCTATTAGCTGAGAATGCCCTAAGGAAATTGTCCCAGGTTTCAGTTAGCAGGAGAAGGTGAGGGGACCTAAGTTACTGTTACGGCACTGAGCACAAAAGGATAAAGTAAAAGTATCTCAAAAAGTGTTGGGAAGGAGTGGGAGATGGTCACAAAAGTCTTCTGTTTCCCTGAAACTGGAGAATCAGACTTTGAGGGTTAAGGGATAATCTTGGAAATCTTGGTCTTCTTGAGATAACTGATATGAACAGAATTAAGGAGCACAGTGAGTGAGTTATGATGGACCCAGTTGTGAGGGATAACAGGAGGAAAAGTTATGTGTGTAGGATACAGACATGGAGGCATCTTGCTAAGATGGAGAATTCTGGGCTCCCTCTAGACTCCTGCTCAGAGAAGAATTCTGAAGTAAAGCCTCTTATTCCTAACACCCAAAACAACTACTCAGACTTGCAAGTGGCAACCTGCTGGAAAATGATACTATTATCTTTAACAAGTACATGATACTCTGTTGTGCAGAAATGCCTACAAAATCCCTCCATGTCTGTATGATGGAATATACCATTATGCAAGTTTCCTTCTTTTAGAGCCTCAATTTTGTTACAAAGTGTAATCTCTCTAGATGACTACTGCTCAGTCTATCAACTATGCAATATATTTTTATAGGGACTTAATGAAATTACAACAAGGCATAAATATAATAAAATGGCAAAACTAGTACATGGAAAATAGAACTTATTTTGCCACCTTGAGGAAAAGGTTGATTTACTAATGCATTCTAAAATATATATTAAAGAAGATAATCATAAAATTCAGGCATCTCTAATTTGTTTTTTTTTTCCTGTCTAGAAAGTTAGTAGAGCTAAATAATAATAAATAATAACCATGGCAGCAACAACACACAGAGTGTATTTGCTGAGTGTCCTCAGCACTGAGCCATGACCTTGTAAGGGGCAGAGTGAGGAGAGAATAAGATGCCAAGACTAGGTCTATACACTCTGACGAAGGTCCTTGATTTGTTTCTTGGCTCAGAACCCAGGGAAGAAGGAAAGGAAACTTATCCATAACCTGAAAGGGATTTTGAAATCAAGTTCACAGACAGCAAATAGCAATGACAAGTGGCTTTCCCATCCATTTAGACTCTAAGCACCTTAAACACTTTGGAGAGAACAATGAAAACATGCTATGTTTAACTAAGCTGACAGTTCCTAGAAGCTCTTAGCTGTAGTATAACAAGAAAGAAATTTTTGTACGAAATCAGGACAGAATCCTTAAAGGACACTTAGGATTATTGGAAACTGTCCCTTTGAATGAGTATTTGAAGCCATTAACCCTGCCTTAGGACTCAGAGTGACCTGGGGTACACAGTCAAGTTCATTTGGGGCAGGAAAACTTTATTTCTGAACTGTAGTATCATTACCTATGAAATAGCAATAAAAAAAAATTGTTTCTTGTACATGGAGCTGTTGTGAGGCTTTAATGAGTAACGTGTGAAATATTTAGCAGGATGGCTGGCATATATGTGAGTGATCCATTACAACTCTTCAAGGGAAGGAGATGCACAGTTTTGGAAGCTACAAAAATATGAACAGAAAATGAAGTATAAAAATAAATAAACTGGGAAAAATCACAAGTTTACAAATTTTTAAAATCTCCAAATAAATAAAGTCAAAATCCAGAAAAGTAACAATATTTTAATTAGCTGACTACCATATTTCTGTAATGCTTTTTGCCCCACATTTCTGTTTTATCAAATTGCCTTTTAATATAACATATAAAAATATTACAGAGAATGTATAGAAAAGCAATTCAGTCTTTCCTCTTCCTCTAACATGGTTAATTGGAAGTCTTCTTTATCGATAATTTTGAAAAGTTTATTTCAGCTTTATAATTCATTATTGGTAGTGTGCATTTTTAATGTAAATTTGAGAAAAGCTCTGGTGCATTTCACATACCAGTTGAAATTTATTTTTTTTTTGAAATTTAATTTTTTAAAAGATTTTGTTTATTATTTGAGTGAGGTGGAGGAGGGTTGGAGGGAGACAACCTCAAGTAGACTCTTCACTGAGCGTGAAGCCCAATGTGGGGCTTGATCACATGACCCTTAGATCATGACCTGAGCCAAAATCAAGAGATGGATACTTAACTGACTGAGCCACCCAGATGACCCAAGTGTTGAAATTTTAAAAATTTTCCATAGAGTAGTTTCTGGCTCTGTACTTCAGATCGTATTTCTCTTGCTTCATCAGTGCTGGACACTCTAGAACACTCTAGACATCTAGAGTCTAGAACATCTCTCTATACAATCACTGGTCTGGCTCCTGAGTCCACATATGAAGTAAAAGGAGTTTCCTCAGAAATCACTGCTATATTAAGATAGTTAATAATCACTGAACAACTTGTAGAAGTGACTGCAGACCACATTAAATATATCTTCCTCAACGCAAACTAAATGTATCCCTGAGTCAACGTTCAATTATTCCTTTTTCAAAAACACTCATGGCCAGTCTACTGCACAATGTTTGAGGAAGTCATACTGGCTGTGTGTACAAGGAGCTTTTAGACACATCAAAATTATGAATATACACAATCCAACCCTTCTTGGACTAAGTAAATATTTGCTTGAATTGTGGACCAAGAAGCATTAAGTTTGCTTCTTTCTGTCTCTGCAAACTCAGATATAGCGGTCCAGTAAAAAAAAAAAATCTTTTTAGACAATTAAGTTATAAGCATGTATCAAAATTTTATTAGAGTTTATCTGCAAAGGAAGTTCTCTAAGAGATCAATGCAAAGATATCTGTCTTGGTAGCGTCAGCTATAAGAAAAGAGAGTGGTTGATAATCATTTTTAGACTCCAAACAACAACAACAACACAAATGGAAAAGATTTATTTATGGTCAAAGAGCTTTCGACTGTTGATTGATGGAGCACTGAGTGGGTGAGCAGCCAACCTCCCAGAAGTTCTCGATCTCATTTAGGTCTTTTAGAAATTTGCTTAAAAAATAAAAAGAAGGAAAGAAGGAAGGAAGGGAGGAAGAGAGGGAGGGGAAAGAAAGGAAAGGAGAGGAGAGGGGAGGGGAGGGGAGGGGAGGGGGGGGGAGGGGAAGGGAGGGAAAAGAAAAGGAAGAAAGAAAGATTGATTGTTAAACATTTCATCTGCGGTGCTAATTTCTTCCCAGAAAGATGTTACAAATTATATAGCTTGAAAACTTCTATCCCAAACCATGTTTGGGGTGATTTTTCCTTTGGCACAGAAAAAGGTCAGCATTTGGATCTAGATTTGAATTTCAGCCAAATATCTTTCTCAAGTAACTTAACCTCTAAGAGCTCCAATTTACTTATCAACTGAATGACATTAATAACCTTGTATTTACCTGGGTTGGTTGTGGAAAAGACACTGGTTGTTTTAAAAATAGCTAGCACAAAGTCTGGGACATTGTAAGTGTTCAATCAATGCTGGTTCTCTTCTTCCTCTTTGGGAATATGAGGCAACTCATTTTCACTTTTTTTTTGTATGCTCTTTATAGGAATAGACAAATATGCTCTCAAAAACAACAAGTTTTGAATTGAATTATTTACTCCAGCAGTAATTTTACAGTCTTAAATACAAAAGAAGAAAAAGGACAATATAAATCATTTGCTAGGTTATGGACAAAAGAAAGTATGTGGAAATTGACCAAGACTGAATTTGTGAATCAATTGAAATATAAATAAATGACAATGGCTTTATTTTTCCTGCAGGATGATATACAATATGTTTAAACTTTATAAAGTATATTTTGTATTGTATATCCCTTGTGCAGTAGAAACCCAGTAGAAACTTTGTCTATGTAAAGTTTCCTATGTATAACTAATAGAAGGTTGAAAAAATGGTTATTATAGTTTATTGTACTATTAAAATGAATTAAGCATAATTAGACCACTTACAAACTGTATCTTACTTAATTCATTCAATGTCCCTGTGAGGATGATTCTACTGTTGTCACTGTTCTCATTATGTAGACCTTCATACAGGGCATTTGTCACACTGTTAGCAAAGCGTTTAGGCAGCTTTCAAACCCAGAGCATTCCTACCCCAAACTATGTTCTTTCTCCAGCACCACATTGCCTTTCCTAGGAGTTTTTTGAGGATCACTGTAATTTGCTCAAGAAGATAAATTTTATGATATTGATGATCAAAGCAAAGCTAGTCCTTTCTTTTATAGTGACTATCATTCTCCTGTGGTGCCAAGTACCATTCTAATTAAACCGTACCCAGTTCCAGAGGGATGCTTATAAGGTGAAAAGACAAATATTTAACAATGTTTAGGGCTCTGGCCCTGGCTGGTCAGAATGAAAGCAGACCTTCGTTCTGGAGCCCTTAGTTCTGGAGCACTTTGTTGGAGGCCATAATCTGTTTCAGGGGTAAACTGGAAGGTATCCTATTCTGGTGAAGGTATCCTGTCCTAGTGTTGCTTTCCTGGGAAGGTCAGACCAGTGCATGAGGGGTATGAGGCAAGTTAGGGACTCACTTATGAGTTTGCTTTTCCTTTTTTCAGTCATAACTTCACAACCAGTATGACCATACCTTTGAGTATCAGCAACTAATCAGCCATAAGTAGACTGTCCAAAAGAAATACCTTGGATGGAATTATCAAAATTATAATTATAGTTCCTTACCAATGGTGAGATTGTACATAACTTTTAGTTTCTTCTTTGCATTTGTGATTCATTCATTCAACATATATTTATTGAAAACTTCCTATAGAGCAGGCATTCCCGGACCCCTTGTGTTTCAAAAGTGAATCAGACAAGGTGCCATTCTAGTTATTTTTGCTGCTGTTTCTACATTTATCATCTGAAAATGTTCAACATAATTAAGGATGTTAAGTGTATCAAATAGTTGAGTGGTAAGATGAAGAGAAGGCCTGAGAAAAATTAATCCTGTGTCTAAAAGGTTACATTATATTTTAAAAAAAAATATATGGCAAAAGCTGACAAGTTTTTATTTGCATGGACTCTGACACCACTTCAAGTGACAGACAAGTTAACTTTGGTAACTCTTGATACCAAAGAGTCTGCTCTGGTTGAGATTGTCATGAGAATTCCCACTGGGTTTTAATATAATATCAAGCTGCTCCTATGTTGCTTCTTATTTCTAGATGAATTTTCTCAGGGGAAAAAATCAAGTCTGATTTTAGGAATCGGTGAAGAATTTCAGTACTAGGTCCAAATGTTAGGCTTCCCATGCTCTTAGAACCTAGTTATTTGCTGTTTCCTTTTTTAATTTAATATTGTTAAATATTAATATATTTAATTAATATTAAATATATGAATTGTCATTAATATATTAAATTATATTAATTTATATATAAAATTTATTTCTTAAAAATAAATATAGGGAAGAAGGAAGGGAGGAAATTGGAAGTCAGAGAGAGACTCCATGTGCTTGGACTAAGAGGAAATTTCACAAGACAAGCGAGTCTTGACAAACCAGTTTCGCGTGTGCTTGGGTCTCCTACCGTTCAGCCCAAATGTTCAGGCTCTGTCTCTTCACACATATTGAAGCCTCTTATATTGATTAGCCTGCTTTATACTGACAGAAGGAACTCCGTTAATGACATTTTTTGTAAGGTGCTAACCAGAAAAAGAAAAGAAAGAAAGGAGATAGCTTTCTCTAGGCATGGAAATGTAAAGCGTTCCACATTCGTGGCCCTCCTGCTAATTGTAGAACCTGTTTTGTGAGGTTTCTATTTCTACCTCATGTATAGTGATGTTGCAATACTGTGTGGGAAAGGCACATTATGCTCAAGGATGTTGCTGAAAATAAATCTGGGGAATGGAAGAAAGTCTTTAGTGGTACTCGGGTGTTATCTACATTGGCAGTCTCAGAAGTACTGCTCTGATAAACTTTTGTTTCAGCCAGGTCTTCTTTTGAGAAGGTTTTCCATCTTTATCTCTTTTGATGAAAACAATACTTGGAATTCTTTGTGTTGTCCATATTCCAACGTATTTAACTTCATTTGTGTTCGGAACTGACCTCTTTCCCCAGCTCCGTCTTCAAGAGCCCCCACCTGCTGAAGTACAGTGAAGTCATTTTTTAAACTTTTAAAGTAGTGACAATTTTTCCACATAAAATTGAACTTGAATTCTCAAATTATAAAACAGTTATAGAATGGACTTCTGTGGTGAGGGACTATCTTTCCACTATCTCCATCGTGCATAATTTGAAAACGTTTCTAATGAAAAGAGCATGTGACCAAGAGTTAGAGTTAAAATCACTCGATTCCACTCAATAATTCAGCTCAATGTAACAGTTATGGAACATGTCAGTGTGCCAAGCACTGCAAATGCTAAGGGAAAAAGGCACTCTAGAAACAACTTCAAGTGTAGGAAAAAGCAGATGTAAAAGAAAAAAAATTGTAGTAAAGCACTGTAGATGCTTTGACAGATTTCTAGACAAGGCCAATATTACTTGCCAACCACTCTGAGCCTTTATTTCTTTAAATTTGAAATAAATAACTTGGAAAAAACTACGTATAGAATCTAACCTCTTTGAGGGACACCTGTGTGTCTCAGTCCATTAGGTATCTGACTCTTGATCTCAGCTCAAGCTGCAATGTCAGGGTCATGAGTTCAAGCCTGCCATTGGGCATGGAGCCTACTTGAAGAAGGAGAAGGAGGGGAGAGGAAGAGGAGAAAAAGAAGAAGAATCTAACCTGTTTGAGATGCATAACTTTATGATTCTGTGACTCTGTGCCATTGACTTTGGATCACAAGGAAAAGCCATTGGAAATGAGCATGAGGAATAAACGGAAGTTCAAGATGCAGCACATGTATCGTTGAAGTTTAAAGTAGAGAAAAGTATGTCATTATAGTCAGAGAGGCAGGAGTAAAAAAATAAATACATTGTATGGTTGCTAAGGAACAGAAGTATGTGGTATCACCTTCAGCTTTTCCATAATATTCCTCCTACCTCCATGACTCATGTGAAAGCTGGCTTTCCCTGGATCACAAAACGCCCTTCTCCAATGGCAGCCTCTCCTCCGACCCCAACCCCAACCCAGTCTCACAGGACCAAGGGGAAGAGTTGATAAACTGTACACAAGAAGCGGTTTTATACTTCCTAACTTTGTAGGAAATAAAAGTGCTCCAGAATCCATTTCCACAAACAATTAGTGGTAACACTTTGGTAAATATTCTTTTGGGCATTATGTATATATAACGATCATATGTCAGGCTCATCCAGTTACTTATGGTACATACACAATATATAAACGCCTATACTGTATATACAATATATGCTATAAATTTCTATAAATTCATCTACATCTATATTTATAGTGACACATCCTTCTAAGTGAAATGGCTTTATACGTGTTTATTTTTAAAGCATTTTCACTTTTCATTAAGGCAATTCAATATGCTCCCTGTCCTCTTCATCATCTCATGGTCTCTGTCACCCTGCTCATTCTGAGTGATCGTTTCTAAGTCCTTCCACATAGTTCATGCCAAACGTTTCACCACCAATTACAATAAAATGACTTTCACTGCTTATAATATACCTTTTTTTTAAAGTCACTGATTCATGGAGTCCTTCAAAGATGCCTGTTTCTTCTTGAATTCCTATTGCCATTCTTCAGTCCTGAACAGGATGCCAGCTCAAGCCCTTTCCTCATCCTTTTCTATCAGGAAAGGGCTCAGGTTCAGAGAATGCTTGTGGAAGAACAAAATCACCAAACTAGGCATTAAAGCATTTAGCCTCTCCAGCTTACATTTCTGTCATTTGGAGCCTACTCTTTAGTCTAGGGGCAAAATGTGAGCCAGTGGGACAAATCTTGCTGATGACTCAGGGCAGTGTGGTGGTTTATTTGATTTTATTTTATTGGAGTTTGAATGTGTTTAAATGGACAGAGCACTCAGTAGTCTAGAGTTAAGGCTCAGCCTTTCTCACTATATTTATATTGGGCCACACTTCTATCTACCTACCTGAGATGACCCTGAGGCCAATTCCACTGGGCGCTTCTGCTTTGCCCTTTTTCTCAGGTCTTGGCATATGTCAAACGCTTTCTTCTTTCCAGGGCTACTTGATATATTTGTGTCAGGCTACTGTGCAAGCCTCCTCCTTCTTCTTCTTCTTCCTCTTCTAAGATTTTATTTATTTATTTGACAGGCAGAGATCACAAGTAGGCAAAGAGGCAGGTGGGAAGGGTGGGGAAGCAGGCTCCCCACTGAGCAGAGAGCCTGATGCGGGGCTCAATCCCAAGACCCTGGGATCATGACCTGAGCCGAAGGCAGAAGGTTTAACCCACTGAGCCACCCAGGCACCCCAAGCCTCCCAGGTGCCCCCTGTGCAAGCCTCCTTAATGCTCAGCCAACACTTCTAAGTGTAGTCTAATCGCCTGTGTTCATACTTTGGGTTTGCAACTCCCCAGAAACTGGTGGTGTAGTGAGATACGGTCTTCCCAGCCTCCCACTTCCTTTTCAGGCCCTCACTGCAAGCTCAGAGCCTCCTGCTGTAAACCTGGGAAATGACTGGCTTGTCGTAATGATCAAGCCCACTGATGTTGTTAATCACTTGGTATTTTAAAAATTACTTTCTAAAATCTGGCCTTTGATAAATAATTTACATACGGTGAAATCTACAGATTCTAGGTGTCTTTTGATCACCTTTGAAAATGAAAGGGACGCTTGGGTGGCTTACTCGGTTCATTGTCTGCTCAAGTCATGATCTCAAGGTCCTGATAGAGTTTTGCATCTGGCTTCTTGCTCAGTGAGGAGTCTGCTTCTCCCTCTCCCTCTGCCTGCTGCTCCCTCGGTTTGTTCTCTCTCTCTCTCTGTCAGATAAATAAATTAAATCTTTGGGGAAAAAAAGAAAATGACATAAATTTATATAATCACTTCTCCTGTTAAAATATGGAATATTTTCATCATCTCTGTTGGTTTCCTCATTCCACCTGCCAGTCATCACAGCCCAGAAGCGATGACTATTCTAATTTTCAAAGTGAACTACTTTTATTATTAATTTTGTTTTTATTAAATTTACTAGGGTTTAGTTAAGTGGTACTTTCCGTCCTTCTTTGGTGTTTGGCATACTGATAAATTAAAATTTTTTTTTTCTTTTTAGAAGGGAAGAGTGGTGGATAAGGGCAGAGGGAGAGGGAGACAGAGAATCCCAAGCAGGCTCCAAGCTCAGCACAAAACCCGACACAGGGCTCTATCTCACAGCCCTGAGATCATGACCCGAGCTGAAATCAAGAGTCAGTCCCCTAACTGACTAAGCCACCCAGGCACCCCAGCATGCTGATAAATTACTCTTCATGCCCTCTTTCTAATTAAAACTTCCTTAGAGAATATTGATTCACTTGAGAGTTTAAATGATCTGTGAATAAAGTAAATATATCTTAAACTGAGAATGGATTTTTAACACAAAGTGTAGTTAATATTATTGATATTCAAAGTCAAAACATTTGTGGACGTTAAAATTATACCAAAGCTAGTTTTCAGGCTCACACAAGCAAGATTACCTTTACTTCTTAGATTTTCTAGGAGCCGCTTCTAGACAAAGTTTATGCCAGAAAGATAAATTAAGAAATGACTATGTGACACATTTCAACTTTAAACCTTGACTGAGATCAGTGATAATTAGAATTTTGTTGCATATTCTGTGTCATGTACTGACTGAAAGACTTTAAGTCCCAGGCTTATAATTACTGCATGTTATAGTTGCTTATATGACATAATGCTTTTTTTCTTCTTCAGTTTTCTTTTCATAATAAATTATTTCTCTGTGTCTCTCCCATATAGTTCCTCTACATCCCACTTATTTTTTAAGTTCTAGATCTCCCTCTTGGTAACAATGATTGTGATCTACTATTTTTATAGCAGATCCAGTATTTGGAAAACCTCATTTTTCTTCCTTTCAGTGGAGCTTGGCTATTTCGATTCTTTTAGCCTTATTTCTCTTTAAACTTTATATAAAATCAGTAGATAGCATGGAGAGTAGGCTTGAGGAAAAAATAATTTTTAAAAATATGAAGACTGTATGGACAATAACTCGCAAGAGTTTCAGTCCTGACTGTGCCATTTATTGACTGTATGATCTTGGACACAGTAATTTTATACCTTTGTTTCAAAAATCTGATGATAGTAATACCTGCCGTATTTACTTGTGTTATGAAAGTAATAAAATTAAATCATGTGTAAGAAAGCACTTGTACATTTTGAAGTGTGACAACAATGTAAGATAGTGTGATTATGAACATTATATTTTCTAACCAATATCAGGGCTGATTTCTAATTATAAAGGAAAAAAAAAAACACACACACAACCTCAGAATCCTCTTCCCCTGGCATTTCTTTACTTGCAAGGCTAGAGGAGAATAAACACAAACTGGGAAGAACACCTCACTCCTTTACACTGTATTGTTTGTGATGGTGGTGTTTTTCCAATAGCATGTGTTTCTATGTTTGTGCTATTATTCTGTCTTCATTATAACTCTAACTGCAATGTAAGTTAATTTTATTTAGATGACTGTGTCTGTCTACTAAATTAGGAGATCCCAGAGGTTGGAGTACCTTGCCCAAAATAAGAGAACAGCAAATGGATGGATGGATAGAGGGATGGATGGATGGTTACATGGATGAATGATATCACAGTTTTTAAGAATGCACCTATGAGGTCTTAATGATGTTTGCAAAGTCTTGAATGCTGAGGTGAAGCCATCTTACTAGAAAGCAAGCAATCTGTCTCTCAGCTGTTTACACGGAAAATCCAGTTAATGATTCAGCCATTTCTTTACTGTTTCCACTGAGTCCTCTAGTCTATGCTAAATTCATCTAGAATATTCATCCAAGAGTATCTTCTCTGGTCTTTTTCTCTTCTTCTCCTTCCACCATGGTAACCTTGTGCTTTTCCTCTCTCTCCCACCCCATCCTGGAGGAGTAGCATCTAATCTTTATTGTCATTCCTGGCTGGAGAAGCCCCCCTCCCCCTTTTTAAGGTCTTTTATGTGATTCTGAAGTAGCATATACAAAACAAAAGGGATGATGTATATTTACCTCACTAATACTGACTTTCTATTATAACATCACTTTCATGGGCCAGGCTAGCAAAGGCCTATGCTTATTTAATCCACTGAAAAAACTATTCTCTGGGGTTCATGCTGATAGCAGTAGTCACAGACAGGGAAGAGAGGATGAGGGGAAAAAAAAGTTGTATAAATTGTATAAAATTAATACAAATTTAATTTATTTTAATAATTTAATAATATGACAGAAATGCATTAATCCCAGAACGAAAAGTAATGATAAAAGAATGCGATGTGGTTAGGCAATGAATAATGATGATGATGATGATGATGATATTATTATCTATAGCTACAGTCTTCTTGGAGTTTTGGAAAAGGAGAAGAAGTACACTGACCTATACTTGGGACCTTATTGAATGGGAAGAAGAGGAGGTAAGATGTTAGGAAACCAGGAGACAGAGAAACTGGAATAACATATGGTGCAGGAAATTATTCACTGTCCTTAACATCCAAGCTGAAAGGAACTAAACACTGTTAGGTTTTCCTTTGATGTTTTTTACTCCCAAGATTTCTTATTTCATGAAGTTAAGAAAGACCGTTGATGAGGTAATGTCATTTTTTCAAAGACTTTCACAGTGTTTCCTAAAATTACATTAGTGAAAAATTGTGTTAATAAACTATAGCTTAGGGTTTATTTGGAAAAAAATTTTCATTTTATTTTTTAAAAGTTACTTCTTTTCCAAGACTTACTATAAAAGTAGGTCAAAATGCAGGGATTTTGTTCCAGCTATTGGATATATGTACCTTTTTAATTTATGACTTTGATAGGTAGTAACTTTAGTTTCTCTTATAGGAAACACTTCGTCCCCAATTTGAAGCCAAGTATTACAAGATGGAGAGAGTGAATCCCATCAGTGGAAAACCTGAGCCACATCAGCCTTCCTCAGACAAAATCACTCGTCTTCTTGTCTCTATCTCAGGAATATTCTTCATGGTAAAGTACAACCATCAATATCAGAATGTTCTGGGATCCCATATTTAGAAGGAAATTCTAAGATACCAATTCATTTAGTGAGCCTCAGGGTCAAACCATATCCAGTTCAGTACATTTAATACATACCATTAAACAAAATTAAAATCACAGCAAGTCAAGGAGTGATTACAAAGAGAGTTTGGGAATATCTTTAAATAAAACACTCTTTGAAAGAAACAAAAACCATCTAAAATAAAATGGAAATTATATGAGTTGTCCTGATTAATTAAAACTAAGCATTCCACTTGAAAGTGGAAATTTGAACAGTATCTTACAACTTGTATTTTGACTCTAATGTAACTGAAGGAAAAAAACTCAAAGGAAAAAATTGAATTTATGTATCCTTTCTTGGAAAAGCAAATTCCTTTAGCTCTTCGGACGGGGGACCGGGCAGGGGCAATATCTTGGTCTGTGGTATTGCTTTTGCTTTGTCAATTATGCAAAATATGGATGTCTTCTTCTGTCTCCCATATTGTAGATTTCTTTGGTGATCACTGCAGTGTTTGCTGTTGTGGTGTATCGCCTGGTTGTCATGGAACAGTTTGCATCATTCAAGTGGAATTTCATCAAACAACACTGGCAGTTTGCAACATCGGCTGCTGCTGTCTGTATCAATTTTGTAATCATTATGGCCCTGAATCTTGTAAGTGTTTACAGTTTTCAAAAGGTTAAAATGCATAGGTTGGGGAGAGGTCTATGTTTCCTTCATGCTTGGATTGTATTTTACAGGAAGCCAATGAGTCCAACCAATGTTTCCATCAATGGCAACTCAGTTTAGCAGAAAAAAATTAATCTATATGGTTTGGATGATGGGTTTGTTTTTTTTTCTTTTAATAATTTTTTATTTTTTATAAACATATATTTTTATCCCCAGGGGTACAGGTCTGTGAATCACCAGGTTTACACACTTTACAGCACTCACCAAAGCACATACCCTCCCCAATGTCCATAATCCCACCCCCTTCTCCCAAACCCCCTCCCCCCAGAAATCAGTAACAGTTGTATTGTCTTCCTTGTCCTTTGAGTTTATAATCTTGATGAGCAAACATTTCCATTCATTGAGTATCTATGTGTGCTGAAAAAAGTGCTATGCTCTTTTTATTCAAATAAAGCATCTTTTGGTTCAAAAACTGAACCTCTGTGGAGAATCTGTTATAAAAGTATAGGAAAATCTGTTTGAAATTGAAGGCTTGTTACTTCCAAAGCCTCACTTGAAATAGAAAATAGACAGCTACTCCATGTTTCTTTCTCTGGGTCTAAACAATTTTCTCTTTCCTCCCTCCTTTCCTTCCTTCCTTCCTTCCTTCCTTCCTTCCTTCCTTCCTTCCTTCTTTCCTTCCTTCCTCGGTATTTTCCGTTTGCATATCTGCTCTATTCTATTAGGAAATGTCTATCTTGCTTAACTGTGACCTGTCTTCTTTCATGCTGTGGTATTGCAAAGATTTTGTGACCTCCTTTGGTTCTAACTACGTGATCATGTTGGTTTCTATAGCCTATTTAACTGAGATCACCCAGTATTTCAATGTACTAATTTTTCAGAGCCAACATCTGATTGGTTCAACATCACCTACACTGATGGACTTGTGAACTCTTTGGCTGAGAGGGCATTATTGTATCTACCTTGGCCCATATCTTCAGCAAGGTCTATGGGTAGGGTCCTATTCTCTGAAGACAGGAGGCATTGATTGGCACATTTAGGGTAATAATCTCTTTAATTAATTTAATTAATCTCTTCAATTCTTCCAACAATGCCATAAGGCCAGCATGCTCTCTATTATGTAAATAAGGAAATGAATCTGGAGAGCTTAAGTAACTCTCCCTAGATGAGACATATATTAAGTGTTAGTGCAGGCATATTTACATCATGAGATAATGTCTGAAGATAGATGAGCAATAGACAAATAATGATGTTTATATTATGTAAAGTAATGTGCATTGAGTCTATATGTGGGTGAACACTGATGTTACATGTTTAGCCTGGAGAGGGCTAGGACCATCTAAAATAATCAGAAAAGTGAAAAGTCACTGTGATAAATAAGTTTTGATGTAAGGATGGCAGTTAATATCTTCTATTGGAGTCTGCTTTCTTCAGATTCCTTTTTGCTTTGTGGAAGGAAATTACTGTTTACAGTATCTCCAAATAAATCACACAATATGTTGAGTTTATGTCCTTGACTCATAGATTAAAGTAAATGATAAACATTGAAAAAACACAATATGGGATGGAACAGCATGGCTGGTCATGTGTGAAAGCACTATAGATTGCACATTACACAAAGTCACCACATTGTGTTGTATTACACATACCACATTTTACACACACCACAATTGATGGGGGAGCCATTCACAGAACAGACATTGTAGATTTTTATATTTATGGTTAAACTCTTACGGTAGATAGTGAAAGATTTTGTTTCTAACAAAATCAATTTTTTTTAATTTAATTTTTTTTCAGTGTTCCAAGATTCATTGTTTATGCACCACACCCAGCACTCCATGCAATACATGCCCTCCTTACTGTTTTTGACAATTTTTCCGTAAACAGAGATTATTGGGGTTGGCTTCATTTTCTGAGGAAAGGAGCCTAAATACTTGATGTGTTTATTTCTAGGTAACACTAACAATCAACTGGTCTGGTCTTAAATTGACTCAATTTTCTTATCTGTAGTAGGCTGGTTGACATAAAAATGACTATCTAGGATCTTATAGTCTAGTGGGGACATAGGACACAGTGAGGAATGAATGCATCATAGTTGAAGCACAAAAGGCTCTAAGTAAAATGGGGGAAAAAATACTGCTCAGGCTCTCATCACTTTGTGGTGCCTGTTGCTCAAATTGGTGTCCTGATAAAAAGCAGTAGACATTAGACACAGGCAAACCGAAGATTTGCACTTGATCTGTGGGATCCTGGCCAGACCCTGTAACATCCTTGAGTTTTGATTTTTTGATCTTTCATGTGAAGGTGATAAAACTAATGCATAGGGGAGTTGAAAGATTAAATGAGATCCTCTAGCAAATAAATGGTGCCCAATAAATGTTAACCTTTTTCTATTTGGTTCTCTTTAATATTTTAAAATTTTATTTCTCTTTAAAAATCTCTATACCCTCCTATTCTCTTTCTTGCAAAATACTAATATTTTATTTGTTCTCTTTCTCTTCATCTTTAAATCATAAAGCTTATTTATTAATCTTCAGTCCAAGTTATAGAAATGCCAGTGATCTTTTTTTGGTCTTTCTGAATTTATTTATAATTTTTTCATTCTTTTTTAAAATTATTACCTATTGCCCATTCATAATTTTTTAAATACTCAAGAGTTGTCTTTAGAAAAAGAATCACATCTAAGGTGTTGTATTATGTCTTCTGATCAAATTTATGTCTAAAATATAAGAAGATTTAAAATATTTAATTAGTTCATGTGGAAATTATACCACTGTGCTAATTTTCAGTAGTCTTACTTGGTTTTGTTTTTGTTTTTTTTTTTTAATTTTAATGGTATTTCTTTATTTTTAAAAAGTGGATGTTTTGTATTTTGTTGTTACTTAGGTATTTTTTGTTTGTTTCTTTTCAGCATAACAGTATTCATTGTTTTTTGCCGCATACCCAGTGCTCCATGCAATCCCTGCCCTCTCCAATACCCACCACCTGGTTCCCCCAACCTCCCACCCCTTGCCCCTTCAAAACCCTCAGATTGTTTTTCAGAGTCCATAGTCTCTCACGGTTCACCTCCCCTTCCAATTTCCCTCAACTCCCTTCTCCTCTCCATCTCCCCTTGTCCTCCATACTATTTGTTATGCTCCACAAATAAGTGAAACCATATGATCATTGACTCTCTCTGCTTGACTTATTTCACTCAGCATAATCTCTTCCAGTCCCGTCCATGTTGCTACAAAAGTTGGACATTCATCCTTTCTGATGGAGGCATAATACTCCATAGTGTATATGGACCACATCTTCCTTATCCATTCGTCTATTGAAGGGCATTGTGATTCTTTCCACTGTTTGGCGACTGTGGCCATTGCTGCTATAAACATTGGGGTACAGATGGCCCTTCTTTTTACTACATCTGTATCTTTGGGGTAAATACCCAGTAGTGCAATTGCAGGGTCATAGGGAAGCTCTATTTTTAATTTCTTGAGGAATCTCCACACTGTTTTCCAAAGTGGCTGCACCAACTTGCATTCCCACCAACAGTGTCAGAGGGTTCCCCTTTCTCCACATACTCTCCAACACATGTTGTTTCCTGTCTTGCTAATTTTGGCCATTCTAACTGGTGTAAGGTGGTACCTCAATGTGGTTTTAATTTGAATCTCCCTGATAGCTAGTGATGATGAACATTTTTTCATGTGTCTATTACTTGTTTTTTTATATGTATTTTTCTTTCTGAAATTTACTATTGTTATTTTTTTTAGTTTTGCATTATAAAATCAATACATTTTTATTATATAAAGTACTGACAGTACGAAGACATTAAAAATATTAAGAAAAGTCACTGTTTTCTACCCAAAATGCCACTCATGTCCCTTCCTATCATAAACTAATTGTACCCATTGGAGGTAATCAATGTTAATGGTTTCATGTCTATTTATTCCCCTCACCATCAATTATTAGTGTCTTCAAAAGAGTACCCTGTGTTCCTGATTTTGACAATTTGTTCCAAAGACCTTCTGATCTTCAAAAACATCTTAAGTGAGTTAGGAACTGACCTAATATTTTTGAAGGTGGAAAGTATTTAATAGGGGAAATGAAGAAGCCAAATGTGTTTCAATTAACCTTTTCTTGGGAAGGCAAGCATGACAACTCTGGGAACAGAACCTCCAGCTCCAGGAGTCAATCCTTGGTTCCTACCCAGGGAAATAGCTATCTTTTTTTCACGCAAGCTGAAGCATTTGTCATGATCAGATTCTGTAAGAAATAAAATAGGAGCTTTCACCTTCATACATTTTCCCTATCAAAAGTTTCTTTTTATGTTCACTGATAGTTCAGAACATTGAAATTCGGCTTGAGTCTCCCTTGGTGTACCAGACTCCAATTTCATATTATTCCAGTTGTTTCTTAATCACCCGTCCCTTAAACTCACTCGGCCTCATTTCCAACCCGCGCCCTCAGTCACTGCCCCTTTCCTAGAATCACAGTGAACCCATATTCGCGCAGTCTTCTCTCATAAGCTTCCTCTCACTAAGTCTGAATACTTAGAGGCTCAATATATTCCTTCTTCCAAAGTACTGCTTTTTACAGATAACGAAGGCTGAACTAGATGGAATGAATCTCCTAATTGTAGAAATAAAACCTCTGGAGGCAGATGAGGATAGTGTTATTTTTGTCATAAAAATAATCTTTTGAGGTCCTCAAAATCCCATGTAACTGCCTAGTCCTATAATTCATCCGTTGTTCCTTACAGAATGTAAGACTGACTATCTTTTCTCTAATTATTTATTTATACTTGTTGGGAATTTTGACATAAAGATTTAAAGATTGTTGGAAGTAGAATCAACCACAAAACCTCTCCTTTGCTCCTGCAACTAATTTAGGAAAAGATTTTTAAATGGATTTTAGTATAAAGGAAGTGAACTACACAGCCAACTCAACAAATGTGAAAAGAATGTTCTATTCCTCAGATTTTTTTTTTTTTGAACTCTTAGGATGTTTATTAAATCAAAGATTTACAAGGACAGTGATGAATAAAAGTGAAATTTTTCAACCAGGAAACATGAAGTTTCAATGTGTAAGGGTTTATATTCAATTTCATTTTTTTTTAATCTTCCCTTTTAAGATTATATCATAACATGTGAAGCACTGGTGAGATCTATGTCACCAGAAATTCCCAGTTTGCTGATTTCCTGGAGATTTTTCATCCGATGATTGTACTGCAACAAGTGAGCATCATTGACCGCAACCTTGAAGTGGTCAGATTCAACCAGCCCTTGTACTTTGAATGGTTTACCACTTTCAAATGGGAAAGTCGCCTGTCTTTCTTCCTTTCCCCAGAGGTTATCCAGCTTTGTATTGCAAACAATGACTCTCTTGTTGTCCTCATTGAAGCGTGGGTTAAAGTGGAAAGCAACATCATTCCCTCTCTTGAAATCTAAAGCAAATCTGTTTGCATTGGGCTTCGTTGTGCCCAGAATTGTTATCAGCATGTGAGGCATGACTCCTCCAGGCAAGGGCAGGTCATAAGGTACAGTCAGTGGTCCAGCAGGGATGCCAAAGGCGCCAGCGGTGGGCTGGGCTCCAGGAGCACTTGGCTGTCCAGGAGGCGGGTAGGCCCCAGGCCCACTCGGTTGCCCAGGGTGGGCTCCTGGTGCAGGTGGTCCAGGATAAGCAGGAGCTGTTGGGCCAGGTTAGGGTCCTGGAGGTGCCTGTCCAGGATAGCTGCCAGGAGGGGCCTGTCCAGGGTAGCCACCAGGAGGGGCCTGTCCAGGATAACTGCCAGGAGGGGCCTGTCCAGGGTAGGCACCAGGATAGAAGGCTCCTGGGTAGCCCCCTGCTCCAGCAGGCTGGTTTCCCCATTGACCAGGCCATCCTTGAGGGTTTGGGTTTCCAGACCCAGATAAAGCATCATTAAGTGAAAAATTGTCTGCCATTTTCCCGACGCCTTGGCGCTCGCTGGCTTGCTGCGGGGGTGGCTTCTGGTGAGGTGCTGCGATCCCTATTCCTCAGATTTTATCAGTGTAAAACCTTAATGCCCTTCTAAATTTATGTATTCCCTTCCTATCCAGGATGTTAACACATGTCACAGATTATCAAAAAGCTCATCTAATTTACCTGAACCCACAGGATTAATTCAAGGTCATAATCAGATAAACATAGATTAAAACCATTAATATCAAAGTGCTAACTCTTTAAAAAAAATTATACCACCAAAATGATTGACCTGGAATACCAAATGCTATCTCTTGTTATTTTCAGACCAACACTAAATATGCAGCACATAAAAATGTGCTTTTTTTTTTCTTAATAGCTAGACTTTGTGATCTCTGTGCAACTGTATTCTCCAAACTGAGGGTTTGGCCTCAGTCAAAATAGTCTATTAATCTAATATGCTTTTCAGCTGTAATCTATATAGGCATGGCAAAATAGTTTCAATTAGTCAAACCCTTTTTTTTTTTAATCAGGAACTTTAAATATTTAAAGTACACAGCCATAAATTTAAAGTCATTCATTCATTTCTTTTGTCTCTTTCATCACATCAGTGATTGTTGTGAATTTTGCTTCTGTAACATCTCTCTTAGCTATTCCCTACTCATCATTCTCACTTCTCCTTCCTTAGTTCAGCTACTTGTCATTTCTAGCTTGTACCATTTCAGTAGCCTTCTAACTGTTGAGTCTTCCTGTCTTTTTCAACTTTTCTCACCTCCCTTGTACATTGCTCTTAGAAGGATCTTTCTGGGGCACCTAGGTGGCTTGGTGGATTAAGCATCCAACTCTTGATTTAGGCTCAGGTCATGATTTCAGGGTCTTGAGATGAAGCCTCTAGTTGAACCCCACACTCAGGGGGAGTCTGCTTGAGAGTCTCTCCCTCTCCCTTTGTCTCTCCCACTCATGCTCTCTCTCTCTAATAAATAAATCTTAAAAAAAAAAAAAAAAAAGAAGAAGAAGAAGAAGGATATTTCTAAATCACGGATTTGATCATTTTATTTTGTACTTGAAAGTGCTTAGCGGGTTCCCATTGCCTCTGGTATAAATTCTAAATTCTAACAAGGCATGGAGGCCTCCCATTATTTCAAGCCAGTTTTCCTTTCTTGTATTGTTTAAAGTTGGATGCCCTCCCTCCCTCTCACACTCTGCCCTCCAGCCTACGAGGTCCCTCTCGTTGGCTGCCCAGCATTCTGCTTTTTCATGGCCCTGTCTCTGTTCACAGTGCTCCCTCTATTTGCCTTCTTTCCTTTTATCTCCGTGGAGGCTGTTTCTTTATCTTCGGAAATTCCAATAAAGGATCACTTGCTCCATGAAGTTTTTTCTCGATCCCATATGTAGAATCGAATAATCTCCTCTTTGTGTTTGTTCTTCTCACAAGGTGCTTGGACATGCCTAGTCTCCCTCCTTATCGGACTGCCCTGATGGAATTAAACACTCCTTCTTGTGAATGCTCTTCTGTTTACTGGGCTTAGGCATGCCTGGTCTCCCGCTCTTAGGGTATAAGCCCCTGACAGTGGGGCCTCCTCACTGTTATGTTCCCAGGTCTTTGCCTAGGCCTAAAAGACATTTAGAATATATTCTTCAAATAAATTTTAAATATTTCATTCTCCACATTTCCTAGCATCTTGAACATTATTCACATTGGAAAGAGCTTAGCCTCTTGAATAATTGTTCAAAATTATTTTTGTAGCTGGAATTCTCTTTTCAGTGTCTTTCACATTTGTAGCACTTGTGATTTTCAAACTAATAAGTAAAGAACATGCATCGTTTAAGCCTTCAAAACAAATGGATCATGGCATCCCTCAATAAATGTTCAATGTGGGATAAAAATAAGGGTAAAAATAATGAAAATTGGATTATAAGTCCATCTTACAGATCATGAAAGTAACTTAGATTGTTTCCTGTTCTTGCTATGCTTCAAATCATCTGGAATACTTGAAAAACTAGAGAGCCCTGAGTCCCCTTCAGAATTTCCCTTGTGGAGCTGGGAAATCTGTATATAAAACAAAACATTCAAAAATATTCTCCCAGGGGCACCTGGGTGGCTCAGTGGTTTAAGCCTCTGCCTTCAGCTCAGGTCATGATCTCAGGGTCCTGGGATTGAGCCCCACATCGGGCTCTCTGCTCAGCGGGGAGCCTGCTTCCCCCTCTCTCTCTGCCTGCCTCTCTGCCTACTTGTGATCTCTCTCTATCAAATAAATAAATAAAAATCTTTAAAAAAAATATATTCTCCCAGTGATTCTGATCCTGTCAGTGCCTAACATAGCACTAGGAAATCACTGATTTAAGAGATGTGAGGTAATTTTGATACACAGCCAAGATCAGAAACTACATTTTCAAAGATAAATTGCAAGTAATTTAACAAGATTAAAACCTCAATTTATTTTTTAACACCTCTTATCAGACATATAATTAAAAATCTACAGAATTTGAAAAGCCAAAATTTGAAACCAGGAATTACTCTTCACTAATCCCATTTTTTTTTTTCTTTAATGTTGCTGCCCATAAAATGCTATTATACTACTTAAAGGTGCCATAAACAGCTTGGTTAATGTCAGATATTTCCAAGAAGATATTTTTTGTTTGTTTTCAGATTTTTTAAATTTATTTAACACAGAGAGAGAGAGATCACAAGTAGGCAGAGCAGCAGGCAGGGTCATGGTAGGGGGAGCAGGCCCGCTGCTGAGCAGAGAGCCCCATGTGGGGCTCAATTCCAGGACCCTGAGATCATGACCTGACGTGAAGGCAGAGGCTTAACCCACTCAGCCATTTAGGTGCCCCTCCAAGATTTTAATAAAATTTAAAAATATATGGTTATTCCAAAATGTATATTCTTGTTGCTTGACAATCAAACATTAATTAATTAATGAATAGGTTACAGCAGCTTGTACTGTGTAATTTTAAAGAAAAAACTGAAACATCACAGAAGGATTCTTATATCTGGAATTAAGCCAATTAACCACTTCAACATTGACAACAAAACAATGAACTCGTGGGACACCTGGTAGGCTCAGTCCATTAAGCGTCTGACTCTTGGTTTCAGCTCAGGTCTTGATCTCATAGGTTGTGAGCTTGAGCTGGCACTGGACTCTACGCTCAGCTGGGAGTTTATTTGAAAATTCTCTCCCTCTTCCTCTTCCCTACAACTAAAATGAATTTTTAAATAAGGAATGAACTCTTTTTTATATTCTTCTTCTCATTTTAAAATCCATGTACCATCTGTACACTATAACTTAAAACAAACAAACAAAGAAGGGTGTCCAAAGAGTATAATAGGGTAGATTTAAAAAATCAGCATATTAGATTAATAGACTATTTTGACTGAGGCTCCCTGCCCAGTGGGAAGCCTGCTTCTCCCCCTGCTTGTGTTCCCGCTCTCTGTATTTCTCTCTGTCAAGAAAATTAATAAAATCTTTAAAAATTAAACCACCATAAAACTATCTGGCCTGTGACTGACTTACGGATTTGACAGATTTTACTTAACCAGTCTTGTTTTAAATAACCACCAAACCACTGTTGTTCTTTTGGAATGCAAGCTATCATGCTATGTTCCTCTTAGTTTGGAAAATTTCTTTTCAATAATAAAGAATTCAGACTTTTACTCAGCCTTTCAGCATAGTAAAAAGTACATATAATTTAGTGATCAAACACCATGTCAGCCACTGATTAGCTGACTGACTTGTTCTGCAAAAAGTTTTAAGTTTTTTAAAGTCCCATTTCCTTGACCTGTAGAATGGAAATAAAGACAGCTACTGCAAAAGACTTACTCTTACAGAAATCAAGTGTGTCTGTGTATCTACACATATTTATAACATGTTTATATTATGTACATTTAGTTTGTGTATAAATGTAAAGCACCACATAGTAAGTTTTAAAACATGCTCCGCTTAATTAAAAATGTAGCCACTTTATAGAATACACTTTAAATGTTTCCTTGAATAGTGTCAATAGCAGCCTTTTCTAGAGGGAAAGAATAACATTCACTGTTCTCTTATTACAGGCTTATGAAAAAATTGCTTACCTTCTCACCAACTTAGGTAAGTCCTTCGTTTTTACTTAGCTCCTTAGTAAAAGAATAACATATGGGCATATCAGTCTGTAGTTTTTTATGTACTCTTGCATTTTTAATGTCAACTTCAGTTATGTACATTGTCACTCAGATTGAAAGACATACATGGGAAGTTGGAGCAAATTGCTTAATATAGAGAGGAACTCTCCCTAGGTGGAAGTGCTTTTCTCTCTCTAACTTTTCAGTTCGTTGGGGTTTTCCCTAAATTTTTATTTTTATTAAAATATTATACTACATAAATGAAATTTAAAAGGCAAAGTAGTATTGAGAAATTTATAATTAAGGGGTGCCTGAGTGGTGCAGTCAGTTATGCATCCCACTCTTAGTTTCAGCTCAAGTCATGACCTCAGGGCTGTGGGGTCAAGCCCCAACTCAGGTTTCATGTTCAGCTCGGAGTCAGCTTGAAATCTTCACTCCCCCCTCTTGCCCCTCCCATTTGTGTACTCGCTTGCTCTCTCTCTCTCAAATAAATAAATAAAATATTTTTTAAAAAATTTATAATTAAAACCAGTACTCTGCCACATTACCTATTCTTATTTTCCATTTCCTGAGAGACTACTTTTTCTTTTATTTTAGGAATTTCTTTTGTTATTTCCAACCCTATTTCTAAATAACATATTTCTTTGATGTTCTTGGATTTTTCAGGTTTGGGAAGCTATTGCCTTTCCCTTATAAATGACAAGAACTTAGGTCTTAGCAGTTCCTACAGCGTTCTATCCCTGTACACTTCCTCATCTACCACCTGTTATACACACACTATCTCTCCTCCTTCCAAAGTAGCTATATTCAACAGATTTGAATTTTTAGTCAAATTAATAATTGGTGTTTACATCATTGTTTCTATATAACTATTTTTTATGTAAGGTGTGGTATATGCTATGATTGTTTCCTTTCTTATACAATCTTTATAATTTCATGAAGCTAATAATAGCACATTTTTCTTTAATTTTCTCCATACTTTCTTAATTTATCTCAAATTTTCTGCTTCAACTCTGAATAATCTATAAATACATACAAAATCATCAGGTAGGCTACTCATTTTATTTTCTTCTTAGAGTTCCCCTTCCCGAACCTACTGTTTCCTCCACTCTCGAGGGCCCACCCTTATTGTGGTTGGTTGCATCTATGCTTCCTCTCTCCCATCCTCTAGGAAATCCTTTTACCTTTATTTCTCTCAGTAGGGTATCACTCTTTGGATCCATCGGTGTTCTTTTGTCTTGGCTTAATTGTCTTGGCTTAATTCCTTACTTTGCTGCCTGGAAAGGAAATTTCTTGAGACCTTATGTGTCTGAAAATGCCTTTTCTCCATCCTCAAACTTGGTTTTGGGTCTCTTGGTTTGTGAACAAAATTTTGATTACAGAGCTATTTGAGCAGTGATCTTTTATTGTTTGAAAACTCACCAGATCCCAGGCACTATGCTGGACACTCTGCATTGATTTTGTTTTATTGACTTCCCAATTTTACGACAGTAGGGTCCCTATTGTGCGAATTTGAAAATCAAGATAATTAAGTTGAATAAGTAGAATTTAAACCCAGGTGTGGCAGAGTTCACTTAATTATGGTGGAATAACTATATCATTCCACAATTGCTTCCCCCTATAATGCATTTGCTGGAACACCAAAGTTTGTAGAGGGAAGAACTGGGCCCTAAGTGGGGCTCTGGAAATAAGTGGTTATATCCGTTGGAAATTCTGTGACTGTGAGCAAGTGTTCTCTCTCCATTCTTTGTTTCCTTCCTCCTGTTCCTTCCACTGCTTCTCTTCCTTTGGTTCTCCCTCTGTTTTTGTTTTTTTGAGTCTCAGATTTTGTTATTGATAAAATGAGAATGATAGCATTTCCTGTTTCACCACTGCTGAGGATTGGCTATCTGACATATGACAAGTGTTCAGAAAGTGGGAATGATCTGTTGCATTGTTCTTAAACCCTCTGAGCTGCAGTTTCTTCCGCTAGATAATGAAGCACTTTAGATTGTCTGAAAGCTTTCCTCTAGCTCTGGTTCTCTATATTCATTTGCTTTTAAAGTATTTTATGCCGAGGATGGAAGCAAATCTGAGGAAATTATTTGGAGGATCATAATAATGGGAAACAGAAGTTATTTTTTTTTAAAGATTTTATTTATTTATTTGACAGAGACCACAAGTAGGCAGAGAGAGAGAGAGAGAGAGAGAAGCAGGCTCCCTGCTGAGCAGAGAGCCCGATGCGGGACTCGATCCCAGGACCCTGAGATCATGACCTGAGCTGAAGGCAGAGGCTTTAACCCACTGAGCCACCCAGGCGCCCCTAGAAGTTATTTGTGTTAAGTACCAGGAGCACCAAAGTTTGCACTTGGTATTTGATATTTCCATGTATAACTCATGACATAGTACCTATGGATTCATAACTATTAATTAATAATGAATGGTCTATACTAATTTAAATTAACAAAAATAATATTTTGTTTAAAATAATGTGTATATAGACATAAATATATGTTTACTATTTGAATATTTATAAATACATACATAATAAATATTCAATATGAATACATACAAACACAATAAATATATGAATACATACGCTGCACATTGGAACTGCCATCTGCTTGGCACTGAATTGAACGTAGCTTGTGTTTGCAATTCCATCCTCACCTTACTGGTCCTCAAGTCCCGGTGAAAGGGAATTCTGGAGCCACAACCCACCATTCTGACTTCATCATAGTAAAATGTAGTGCCTGGTGAGTCTGCCCAGGTACCCCACTTGAGTATCAATCTGCTCGGCCATCAAAGGTACTCCAATTATAGGCAGCCATATATATAATAAATCCATATATATAATAAATATGTATGGCATTGTATTCTGTGTAATTTTAGACTGTGCAAATTTGTGCTTCAAATTAGAAATTAGGTTTTACTTCCTGGTAGAGGTAACACATTTTTTTATTTAAAGAAGCTTATAAACTTTATGTTTCTTGACTTATTTTTAGCCAAATATTTTATTTTTGAAAGTCACAAAAAAAATTAAAGTTTTAATCCTACCACATTTTTTATGTGAGAAAAAACATATAATATTTGACCCAAAGTGATGTTCTTTTCAGTTTGGTTTTATGGTCCAAATGACAAATTATTTATAATAAAGAACTAACGAATCTATAATATGAATTATCTATAAAAAATGAACATGGATTCCAAGAAGCAAATTAAGCCAAACAATCAAGTTTCAGTTTTGTCAAATAGAGGTCAATTCAGGAACAAGAGCACATATATCAAGAAAATAGTAACGATAAAGTCAGATGTCACCATATTAATATTAGGCAAACCAGAATTTTATATCTGTTTAAATGGGAAAGAGAGATACAACAGTCTGCCAGGTCAGTGTAACATGATTTCTATACATCTTTTATAAACCTTCAAAATATAGAAAGCAAAACATAATAGAAATGCCAAAAGAAAGGACTGACAAATCCATACTCAAATATAAGCCACGATATAAAATATTTGGATGTCAAAACTAACAATCTGGGATGCCTGGGTGGCTCAGTTGATTAAGCAGCTGCCATCGGCTAAGGTCATGATCCCAGCGTCCTGGGATCGAGTCCCACATCGGGCTCCTTGCTCAGCAGGAAGCCTGCTTCTCCCACTGCCTCTGCCTGCCACTCTGTCTGCCTGTGCTCACTCTCTCTGACAAAAAATAAAAAAACAAAACAAAAAAAAACTAACAATCTTCTCTTTAAATATATATAAACTGTATGCTTACCAAAGTATATATATTCTTTCCAAATACTTAATACATAGACAAAACATATCCAAGTAATCTGACCATAAATGAAAACAACTTTTTTGCTCCAAAGCAGAAATCACACAGGAACATTTGTGGATCATGATGCAATAAAATCAGAAATGGAGATCCAAAAACAAATTACACAACGGGGATTTTTTTTAAAATCCATATTCTCATTTCCAGATAAGTTTTGTACTAAATTCACAAACTGTTTGGAATGAAAACAATAGTGAAAATACAGCCCACTAAAACCCTGAGGATATGTGGGTTCTCCTGGCTGCTCTCCTGAGTGCCCACCCAAGTCAGCCTTGGGGATGCCCACAGACCCCTGTCACTTCTGTCACATATTGTAGTTGGGCTTGGAATCCTCCAGGACCTGTTCCTATTCTATTACTGGATCATGCACCCATTTTGGGCAACCTTTTCCTTAAATCAGATCTAATCTGTTTTCTTCCTTGAATTCTTTAATTATATGAAAATATATATTAGCTGTGCATAGAGATCCTCTATCATCATTTGGATACTGGGCGGGAGCAGAGACTGCAGTCTACACTGCCATCTTAATTCAGTCCCTTGCATCATTTTGTTTTAAGAGTCATAGAAACAGGGACACCTGAGTGGCTCAGTGGGTGAAAGCCTCTGCCTTCAGCTCAGGTCATGATCTCAGGGTCCTGGGATGGAGCCCCGCCTCGGGCTCTCTGCTCAGCAGGGAGCCTGCTTCCTCCTCTCTCTGCCTGCTTCTCTGCCTACTTGTGATCTCTGTCTGTCAAATAAATACAATCTTTAAAAAAAAAAAAAAATACAAAAAACGGGGGGGTCATAGAAACATGAGATGTGAAAGTAGACAAGTTCTTGAAATCACCTCATCTAAACTCTTTGTTTCATAAATGTTAAAACTGCTAGCCAAAAAATGTAGAGAGATGTACTTGAGATTACCAGAAAATTAGGTATAAAGTTGAGATAGGAGCCCAGCTTCTATGACTAAGGTAGTCTTCTTTCCTCTTTACCATTCTCGTTCCTTATTGAAGCATAGGCAGTTTGAGTGCAGGACTGATCCAATGTACATGGCTACTTCCAAATGACAACAGCAGACAGAATCCTGAAAATCTTTAGATATTATTAATAACAGGCATTCTATTTTTGTAGTTGTGGGGGAAGTGTGAAGATTGTATCATTGGATCCCTTTATCAACTATGTGTGCACAGCGTACACTCTCATTCACGTTTTGCAGATGTAGACCCTAGAATTCAGAGACACTGAGTGCCTCATGGAACTAGTAAATGGCTGAACCAGAAGTGAAATGTGGGGCTTCTGATTCTCTCTCCACATTTCTTGTTATTCACCTCCTTTATGTAAACACACCCTGTTTTCCTTTTAGAATATCCTCGAACAGAATCTGAATGGGAAAACAGCTTTGCTTTGAAGATGTTCCTCTTCCAGTTTGTTAATTTAAATAGTTCTATCTTCTATATCGCTTTCTTTCTGGGGAGGTAAGTCAACTTTATGGACATCATCTTTGTAGAGTGAAAAAGACTGCCAACAGTTCCATTGCCAATTTGTTAATAGAGGTGGTGAATCCTTGTCCCCGGCCTTGGAAAACTGCTACTCAGCCTTCCCATGTGTTTTCCATCAAAAGACTTCTAAGTCCAGGGCTCTGAGGTGCCACTACCAATTAAAGTAGGCATACAGAAACAAAGCGTGTGTGCCGTACTTCAGTTGGATTATGATTATCTGATCATGAGTAATGATTTTATTAAATAGGAAATGATTTTTGTACAACCCTAGGATATAGTTCCTTAGTGTGGAAACTTCTCCTAACTATCACGTCAACATTTTTTCCTACGTTTCCTGCACAATGGAAGCATATTAAATAAACTATGCTTAACGCTCCAGCCAATGCCATGGAAACATACTAAAACTAGAACCATTTTAAACTAAACAACTCAGTACATTACATTAATATTCATTAGCTAGGTCAACAAAACATTAAAGATCTACAGGTGAAAGTGGAAAATTTCCTTCGGTTGTTTTGTCTGGACTTTCTCACCCCATTGGGGGTGAGAATTGAATTCATACACCACTTTTTCCTTTTAAGTCAGGTACTTTGATGAGTCAGCATGGCGAAAGTCTACAGTCTGGGGACAAGATGCACCAGTGAACATTTATGTCTACCAACCCATGCATTAGTAGATGTTCTTCAGTCAATCCCACATAAATGCTAATGAGTTAAAATGGCTTTTTACAGATTTGTAGGCCACCCAGGAAATTACAATAAACTCTTTAACCGGTGGAGACTGGAGGAAGTAAGTAACCTTGTAAGGGTGGATGTGGGCCTGGGTGTGGATATGGGCCAATGACCATGGGAGGGAAGTGAGGGGAAGGAAAGAGAGAGAAGGGGGGTATATGGAATTTCAGGCATGCTGAAGACACATTTTTTGTAGACAGTTCTTATGGGTTCAGAAAGGAAGGAACTACATCTTTCAAAAAAAAAAAAAAAAAAAGTTGTGATCTTAAAGGTTAAACCTCGAAATCCTGTCCTCAGCTCTTTAATTTACTATCAAACCCATTTCCTCCATTCACAAAGCTCAGAAATTTAGATCCAAGGACTTCACATTTTGGAGGAATTATTATAATCTATTCCATGGGTTTTTAAACTTTTAAATATGTTAGGTTTCCTTTTAAGCTGGGAAACTTCATCAAAAGACAACTTATTTGAAACACCAATCTATAAATATGCAGATGTATATCTTCCAAATCCTATAGGTTTTTTAATTAATTTTTAAATATGTATGTCATGGGAACAAAAGGTCTAGTATTGCTAGAGCACAGGGTTAAACAGATTGTATATTGTCACTGAGACGGACATACGGTACTCCAAAATGCAAGACCCTACCTTATAAAATGCAAGACCTTATAAAGGTCTTATAAAATAAAGACCTTATAAAATGCAAAATGCAAGACCCTTATAGACCCTACCTGTGGTCTATAAGCCCACTTCCTCAGACTTTTGCCAACTGAAACATTTTAATTTTCACCAATATAACATCTAAAAGACACCTTCTTTTGATTTCAGATCCTTTCATTTTGAGTGAGATGAAGAGTGTTTTTCATATGTTTGTTGGATATTTTCTGTTTCTGTGTGTATGTGCTATCCTTGATCATTTCAATTAAACTGTTTTTCTCGGTCCTAAAAATTATAAAAATTATAAAAAATTTTTCTGTCCTAAAACTTGTAAACTAGTAACATTAGGCTCTAACCTTACAAATTTGCTGCAGATAATATTTCTCATTTCCTTGTTTGTCTTAATTTTGTTTTGATAATTTAAAAAAAACTCTATAGCATTTTTCATTTAAAATATCACTACTATTAATGACTTCAGGCATTTATATCATGCCAAAAATGTGTTTTTCATTCCAGAAATTTAAAAAAAAAACCTCATGCTTGTACTTTTCACCAATTTTTAAAAAAAAAATATTGACATCTTTGGTGCATTGGAAGTTCATTTTTGTGTAAAGAGTAATCAAGATTCTCCCCCCACCTCAGCTGGCAGTTACATATTTAACTAATAATACATTTTTTTATCATCATTTGGCAAAATAAGATTTCAAGATCTATCGTTGATTGATTTATCATTGACTGATTATTTATCATTGATTCATCATTCTACATCTTGAAATCATATCTACTTCTGGACTCTGTTCAATCTCATTGGTCAGATTGTTTATTGCTCCTGTAGTTCAAAATCTTTTTGATTATTCTAATGTAAAATCCAATTTAATATGTGGTAATATTAGTAAGAGGTCATAATTTAGAAAGACGCTAAGAGAAGTTTCCCTGAGAAAAGAGGTAATTCCATTCTATCTAAAAATTTCCACCAAACCCAGGAGAGCCCTCGTTGATATTGTCTCCTTAGAGCCTTCTAGTTGATTGAAATACATGGAGAAAGCCTAAAACTTCTCAATAAGATGCTTTACATCATAGAAACCTGAGCTCACCTGCTAACCTTGCTGCTTATTAATTCTTTGCCCTTAAGTTAATCCCTCTGAATATCTGTTTCCTCATCTGTAAACTAGAAGTAGTAATACTTAGGTTGCAAGTTGTTTATAGATAGGAGATAATTTGTGTAACACAATTAGCACAACCCCTGGACTTTGGAAGGCACTGTATAGTTTGTAACTGATAGTTATCAATGCTCTTTCTCCACAACCACATAAGTATTCTCCTCTTAGACAAGAACAGAGGAGGGCCTTAAATAATTTTAGGCCTTCAGAAAGTCCCCAATCAAACTTGCAGTTTTCACTCATAGCCCACAAGTATGACTGTATTTTCTACAAGGCTTTCGTGTACTTGGTTTGGGACCCAAAGCTTACCTTTTATTAGGAATGTTTGACTGGAATTAGCAAGGGTACTGTGGCGAACAGGTGGATGGATATGCCTATCGATGCCATTTTATAAACTGCCGTCACCAATACTTTCATTTAATTGGATATTTTTACTCTTAAGGGTAAGATTATTGGAAGTCATGTTTCTTCTTTGGAAGTTCCAGGGAAATTATTCCAGTACTGGTGTCAGGAAATATGTTTCATAACCACCCTAGACATTTTCCACAATATTTATGGCACACACAATGGCCACATTTTCCCAAAAGATTTTTTTTTTTAAATCAGTGAAATGAAACGTGGGTTTTTGATAGACCCTAGAAATTCTAGAATTGTAGACATAAATATGCATAATGGAAGATAAGAACTGATCGTCAGAATTCAATCATGCAGCAAGCATTTTTGACACATACTCCATTCTAGGCCTCTGCTGGGTAATATGGGGTATACAAATGAAAAAGTCCCTTTCCTTTCTTGATGATGTTGATACTCCCAAAGAGAAGAACATAACCATGTTATGTAATAAGTATTGTGTCTTGGAGTCTGACAGTCTGCATTCTAATTCTGCCCCACCCAAATCTTTATATCTCTAGGTCTTTTGTAAACTGTGATAGGAGTAACTATCTCAGTAGGACTGGTGAGTGGTGGATAGAATTGGGCTCATGCATGTAAAATCCCTGGCAAAGGGGCGCCTGGGTGGCTCAGTCAGTTAAGCATCTGCCTTCAGCTCAGGTCATGATCTCAGGATCCTGGGATTGAGCCCTGCATCAGGCTGCCTGCCCAGCAGGGAGCCTGTTTCTCTTTCTTCCTCTGCCATCCCCCAGCCCCTACCACCCACCCCCCCAGCGCCATGCTCTCTAGCTCTCTTTATCTCCGTCAAATAAATAAATAAAATCTTAAAAAAAAATAAAATCCCTGGCACAAATAATGATAGCCATTATAAAGAAAGCAAAATGAACCTCGATTTTATTTAAAACATTTTGAACTAGCTATACTGACTTTTCCTCATACTATACTGTATGTAATATATCACATAAATATTTTATGTAAACCTGTATAAACATGTTAATAATGATTAATATTTAATGAGTACTTACTATACACCAGCACCTTTCAGCAATTTTTCCTAACTGCTCTACATATGTTAATGCAAAAATTCTATTATACTCATCTTGCGGATGAGGAAACAGAAATTTAGACAAGTTATATAATTTGCTACAATTATAGAAACATAAATTGATGAAGTCATCAGTTAGATTCAGCCAACCCAGCATCAGAGGCTGCACTTTGAACACCGTGCTTTCCAGTCACCATTGGGATAACATAGAGGCAAACTGAGAACATAAAGGAAATTGACTTTGATGAGAGAATGCTGAGTGGTTGCTGACTTGCACATGTAAATCGAATTTAGAGTAAACATAGCTCCTGTGAAAAGAACATCAGTGTCAGAATCTGATGGTCCTATCTGCCACTGGGCTTCATCATCTCCAAAATAGAGATACCAACACCCATCTTAGGAGGTTCTCAGGAAGAGCCAATGAGAAAAATATGTGAAGGCACTCAGCTGTGGGTTGTCCACAGTCATATGATTTTGGGTGTGCAATAGGAATGGAAGCCTGGGTGTCCCACACACCCATCCATGCCCTTTTACTTATTCTAAGTATAGGCTCTCTTACCAAATGAATTTTAGAGTATCGAAGGACTGGATTTTGCTCAAGAGAACCATTATTTGAGGAGGGCAGATCCACAAAAACTATTGGATCCCTTTCTCTGCCCTATAAATCACCAAGCCATGAAGTCTCAATTTCAACAAAATTGTCTGTCGTCGGCCTCCCCACTTTGGCCTCTGATTGTGGAGAATGAGCCAATCAGATGGTTCAATAATGGTCTTTTTTTTTTCCCTTTCTACACAATAATATGCTTTGCTAAACCATCCCTTCAAGGCAATATTGGGTAAATAGAATTCATCTTTAGCATTATGTACAAGAGCAGAGGATTGGGGTGCAGGAGACCAAGGCTGTCAGCAGTCCACATTGTATGACCTTCTACATGTTAATTGACATCTTTCAGTCTCTCTATAAAAATGAAGCATTTCATCTTGCAGCTGTGATGTATGCCTCTGTAGCTTAGTAATTACTCTGTCTCAGACATTCTATGGAACCCATTTATCATATATATGTGGCATAACTCAGGGGGTCCTAAATTCATCCTAGAAGGAAGAGGCATGCTTCAATGGGAGAACTGTGACTTCTCTACACAATAAAAATTACCACTGGCAAGCTTCTCTCTTACTCTCTGACTCAGTTTAGGGAGTTTTAAATTACTGGGCTGGAACCGGAAAACCAGGCTCTTCATGTCCTAATTATCTGTTCCCTTTGAAGTCCCACTGGTACCAATATGATAGAAATAGAAACTGAGGATCAAAGCTCTAGTGACTATTGTTCTTATGAGGAGGACATGAACCCATTTGTAAAGAGACAGACCCACGCTTTATCCTCTACAGTAGAAAGTTTTCAAGCAAAACATGTCATTTGCAATTTTCATTGTAATCACATTTTTGTTTTGGGGGGGTTTCTAATTCTAACCATTTTTGGACATCTGAAAAAGCAGAGGAGCACAAGGAAGGCAAAATTGAGATCATACTGACGAGGCATTCTGTGGCATGTTTTTTTCACTTAAAAATACATTCTAGTATAGGTAGATATTCCCTCTCCAGGATATAGATCTTAACATGTGCCTACTATCTTTAGAATAGGCTAGATTTGATTCACTTCAGAAAATAATAGGGAAAGGGAAAAATGATTAACTTTACAGTAGAAATACCTGGCAAACAGTGTACCAAGCACTGATGAAGATTATGTCACTAGTGATGTCTGTGGCTATCATATAACTTCTGAAGGGATGTGGTGAAATTTACATCTGTGATCTCCCTCCATTCTCAAAACACATAGACACAGTCTAAACTCACGAAAACATCAGATAATGTTGGCTTCTCACTTTTGACAAATACACCTTGATAACATAAGGGGCAGTGGAGGGAATTGGCTGAAGTGTGTATGGGCATTCTCTGTACTTTCCTTGCAAATTTTCTACACATTTAAAATTATTCTGTTTCAAAAAGGTTATTGTAGGAGAACATATTATAAACAAACATTTTTCTGTCTCCTGGTTGTTAATAGATACACAGTATTCCTGAGCACTCATTAAATGGGACCATGCCTAATACACAGCTTGATAGATAGTAAGTGCTCATTAAAAGATAGATTTGTTATATGTAGAATATGAGAAACAACACAGAGGGCCATAGGTGAAAGGAGAGAAAACTGAATGGGAAGTAATAAAGAGGGAGACAAACTGTGACTCTGAACTCTAGGAAACAAACTGAGGGTGGCTAGAGAGGAGGTGGGTGGGGGCATGGGGTAACTGGGGTAACTGCGTGATGGGCATTAAGGAGGGCATGTGATATGATGAGCACTGGGTGTCATAGGCAACTGTTGAATTATTGAACACTGCATCTGAAGCTGAGGATGTATTATATGTTGGCTAATTGAATTTAAATAATAAAAAATTTGTTTTTATTGCTGTTATAATTCCAATCAATATTCCATTCTAATTACTGGAAACTTCCCTATCAGGTGTCCTTCAACATGTTATTTCTTTCTTGTTTTTATTTTCTTGATGCACTGAGATTGTGTAGCTAGCTTTAGAATTGGATGTATAGTGTGAAGGTGGGGACATGTAACTAACCGAGAAGAGCAAGACCATTGTTGTCGCTGTGTTTCAGTGTCATCCCAGTGGCTGTTTGATAGACCTCTGCCTCCAGATGGGCGTTATCATGTTTTTGAAGCAAATATGGAACAACTTCATGGAACTGGGATATCCGTGAGCACTTGATTTTTAAACTTACCTTATATATAGTTCCAAAAAAAAGACAGAAGTAGTGGGAATAGTTCTTAAGAATTGGGGCCTATTAGACAGACAGGGGTGGATTCAGTTCCTGCTCTTCTGCTCACTAAATGAGCGACCATGTGTGAGTTAGTTGACCTTTCTGAGCCTCAGTCTTCACATCTCTAAGAGAATCAATGGCTATATGTGCCTTGAGCAAACACTTATGAGGATTAAACGAAAGAGTGGGTGTCAAGCACCTGGTACTCTGTTCAGCACATTAAAGTGTTTGTTGCTATTCTTAAATCACTATTGACAGTATAGATTCTTGAGGAGAAGAATAACTTTCTGGGTTCTTCCGGCAATCAAAAGACCAAGGTTGTCATTGTTTAACAAAGACATTTATGCTTCCCCTCTTAAAAAAGAATAAAACAAAGATAAATTTCTGGATAAAGGAGGTCTTGTACTCTTTATTACATGAAAAAAAAAAGTCATTAGAACAGGATTGATTTCACAAAACAGTAGCATTCTGTTTTGTCCCTTTTGATGGGATTTAATGATCTCTGGAATGCTGACATGAAGAGTGTTGAATGCCTACTTCTAACATCTAATAACATAGATTACTCTTCCAAATACACTGAAATACAGTTTGTATAAAACAATGTCTGATGGAAGCTTTGAGGCCTAACCAAGGTTAAAAGCAAGACTATTTTGAGGAATTTCTAATTGAAGATATAAATAGCTTAGGCTTAGTCATCTCATTATGCCGTGATTCTTTCTCCTTGTTGGCCAACAAATGGTCTCAGGACATTCCAGAGCAGAGACCTTAGGGCTGGAGAAGTGATATTTACCCTGAAATCTGCCATAAACTATTGTGGTAAGTTACAGGCAGTCTTAGAGCTTGGACTATGAAATCACAGAGACCTGGTTCACATTCCTTCTCTGCCTCTTGCCAAATGAAGATGCTTGTAATTTCCTTGACCTATCTGTGAGATTATTTTTCTTATTTATAAAATAAAGGAGGAGATTACAAGAAATTCCCAGTGATCTTTAAACCTCATCAATAAATGACAAAACACTTTTTTAAAGAGATTTTTATACAGTATTCAAAACAGAAAAAATAAATATCTCTTGTAAATGAAGAGAGCATAGGGATTAGGGAGCCCAGTTCATTGTTTGTATCCCTTCCTATCCATGGCTTATCTGTTTGAGACACAGGATTTGGAAACATCACTTGAAAATAGCTGAGGAGGTTAGGTAGGAAGTGCCCACCACCGGATCTGATGTGCTGTGAATGAAATAGCTTCATAAGCACCATCAAGATGGGGTAGTCGTCATTATACTATTGAGAATGATTCTTGTTGTTGCAGTTGCCTATGTGCCTCTGTACATAGCATGCACCTTGGATAACACATTTTCAGCATGACCTTGCCCATGTGGTCAGCCTGGATTGTGTATATCAGATCCCTAACGTACCATGGTAAGGGACATCCTGTTGGTGTTTTTCTGAATCCAACAGGGGTGGACCAGTCAATAAAGCAATAATTTTGAAACATTTATAACTCAGTTCTCTTTTTTAAAGTAAAATCTTAAGCAGGCTGAAGTAAATAAAATTAAACCAAGCAGGCCTGCCTCAATCTCAGCACCCAGCCCCTTTTGCATCTCCATGAGACCCCAGAAGCAACCTCCATGGGACCTACGTGAGGAACTGACTACCTGACATTTTGGTCTCTGGTTGGTCTTCCAATACCCACTGAGTTCTAGGTCCATGATTAATTAATATTGAGAGTTGGGATTCATTTTGGAATTCACTTCATTCTGGAGGTAATGTTCATCTAACTCTTAAAATAAATAATTGCCCAGAAGTCCCCACGATGGGATATTTCAAGGTCACATAATTTCAAGACTGCCCCTAAGCTAGGGAAATAGTGTTGTTAATTCCATTCCAAGTCTTTTAAATGGACCAGGCACAGATCCATTGCCATAAATTATTGTTCACTATAGTAGCAAAATGTAATTGTTAATACTCAAAGCCTTCATCTTCATGAACCACAGAGGTAAATAGACTTAGTAAAAGTCACACAGCTAGTGCATTATAGGGTGGAGACTAGAACCTATATCTCTTGAAACCCTATCTAGGGCTCAGTTATTTGGTATGGAACATGATTTTACTCATGTTCAGAGAGCACAATCCAGAAGATTTGGGGTTATGAGTAATGAAGGGCTCAGATGTAATCATAACAGGCAACATAGAAGTTTAAGTGCATATAGAGGTTGAGGGGGTAGAGGGAAGGAATCCTACAAATGGGTGTTTGTCTATTAAGTATCAGGAAGCACGTAAGTATGGGGGGGAATTAATTCCCAGATACAAAGGTAGATGTGTGCAAGGTCGAAGAAGGTTGAAGCCTATTCCTGCCTCCTAAACTTGGAAGTTGAGACCATGCAAATACCCCCAGTTCCCAGAAATGCCTAGTGTACTCCCAAGGTAGTGCTTATCTCTCTTCTCTCTTTTCTTATTACACTATAAATTGCTCACCATATGCTTTTTTTTTTTTTTTTTTTTTTTTACCATATGCTTTTAAGAGTTCAAAAGCCTCTTGTCTTCTCTGTGATGTAGGTTGATCCAGAACTGGTGGTCACGACATAAAATCAAGCGGGGAATACAAGATGCATCGATTCCTCAGTGGGAAAATGATTGGAACCTGCAGCCCATGAATATTCATGGGCTGATGGATGAGTATTTAGAAATGGGTAAGGAGAGAAACTTCTGCGCAGCTATTTGGCCTTTTTAGTACAGTTTTGTTTTTTTCCTTCACATAGGCTTTGGTTCAAGAGAGAAAACCATCTCTCTCCTTTCTAACCCCAAGCATTCTAAAATACCTCTGTACCTTTTTCTCAACATAACTAGAGAAGATATTAAAACAATGTCCTTGAAAGGCTCACAAATTCTGTCCTTTGTCAACTGTCCCATTTGACCAGAATGGAGGGTATTCTCATAGTAGAACATCTACCTTTAGTGCAGATCTTTTTAAAGGAACAAAATAAATCAGAACCCATTCCTATATCAAAAATACACCACCCTGCTCACATAAAGTGATGATTATTTCTTGCAATAAACCTTTGCACAGACATGGTGTGAGTTTAGCTTCTTTGAGAAGCCCGATTCTCACTCCAACTGTTAAAATCTTTGTGTGTTGTCTTCACATTTGCTCTTTCTCTGGCCTTTAAAGTCGTCTCCTCCATAAAAAGAAAGGACAAGATTAGGTGTCTTGGGTCCCATAGAGGTTTTCTTCAAGGCCACCTCTTTGACTTTTTTATTCGCTCTTCCTTCAAGCCGCCTGGTAGAGTGATGGAAAGCACAGAAACTTTCAATCCTTTGAGATCAAAGTTTAAATGCAGGTTTTCACATTGTTTGCTATGCACACTTTGGCAAGCTGACTTCACACATATGAGCTATAATTATCTGAACAGCAAAATATTATGAGCATATCTACCTTGTAGGGATATTGAAAGGACTAAAGATGATTTATGGGAAGCCCCTCAGAGGGCACCAAGAAAGCATTCAAGAAACGATACGGTTTATGTTACAAATTTTACAACACTCTCCCTTTACAGTTTTGCAGTTTGGTTTTACCACCATCTTTGTTGCGGCTTTTCCTCTGGCCCCTCTTTTGGCGTTGTTGAACAATATCATTGAGATCAGGCTGGACGCATACAAATTTGTTACCCAGTGGCGGAGGCCTCTGCCGGCTCGAGCAACTGACATAGGTAAGAGGCAGAAATCACATGGCTTTTGCATTGCTGAGGCCAAGAGCCTTGATCTCAGCCCTGTATGGGTTTCCATTCTTGGGACTCCCTTCCAACTATAACAAAACAGAGCAGTTTTGATTAACAAAATCATGGAAGGAACACTAACTTAGTTGAGAGTATTTTACATTAAACATGCTATTTCATTAACTTATCACTAAAAACGATCTCATATATGTTTTTCCATGTTAATAAACATAGCTCTGCCTCCTTCTTTATAGTTCCTCCACAAATTTCTGTGGCACGTTTTATGACATTTCTAAAAAAAAATCATTCCCTTAACTAGAGATGCTTACATAGCCCCAGTTTTTTTCTATAAGAAGCAACACTGAGGTGAACACACATCTTCTTACATACTTAGATTATTTCCTCAAGATAATCTCCTCAAGATTAGGTCATTTAATTAGCTTTCCCGCTGTAAGCAGGAATAAGCATACATAAATCTAGCAATAGACAAATATAGGTATAAATATAGACACAGACTTCGATATTATATGTATTATGTATCACATATCCATAAATGTGTGTGTACAGGTATAGATCCCAAAAAGAAGGCCTGCTAGATTAAAATGTACTGATATTTTAATTTTAAAAGATATCAGATTAATCACCACAAATATTCTAACAAGTCATACATCAAACAACCATGTTGGTTTCTGTTCACTGGTTTCCACAATCCCTAAGCAGCAGTGGATGGTCTAAGACTTTCAAATCTTCTATAGTCTGGTAGATTTTTTTTAATAATCTTATTTTTTGGAGGACCTTTTTCCAAATACTAGTAACTGAAAAAATTTTAATATATTTATCAATTATTTGCATTTTCGTAGCAAATTACTCATTTGTATTCTTTGCCCATTTTTCTCTTGCCTTCTTAAAATTTAGGACATTTTGTACATTTTATATCATAACACTTTGTCCATTTTTTGTGAAGCAAATATTTTCTCCCTGGTGATTGCTTTCTTTTCACCAAATATTGTTACTTTTATAAAAATAAGTGTTAAATTTTGATGAATTCGAATATTTTTATGAATTCTGATTTGTTTCATGACATTTTATATCTTATGTCTTCTGTATTTTTATTTTGTTCATTACGACTCAATATAATGAAACATAGTAAAGATTTTGAAAGACGAAGAAAGGGGTTGGCAGAGAGGAAGTTGCCATGCTATCCCTTCAGCTTTAGCACTTGTGAATATCTCTTTCCAGGACTTTTTTTTTTTTTTTAATATCCATATATTTAAAGCTAAGTTTAATCCTATTTGAAACATCAGTTTTGACTAGAACCAATAGTATGTGGATACTGTATATAATTTCAAAAGCTTTTTTGTACATATGTATACCAAATTGGAAAAGTCTGCTAGTGATCTCCAGATCTTGACACGTTTTTATATTTTTACTTTAAAAGGTCCTTGAAACAATTCCTGATGATATTTTCATTTTCAGATCTCTCTAGATGGGGTCAACTTTCCCTCAGTGGAAAAGTATTCAGTAGATGTTGGATCTGTAGTGAGATATTATACTAAGAAAGTAAATAATGGACAAAGCCATGGCCCCAGTAGAAGTAAAAACACTCTTTCCAAAGAAGAGTCATGAAAGGGTTTTCATTTTTTTTTTTTTCCATTTCATTCCCTATCTCTACTCTTTTTCCCCCTAGGAATCTGGTATGGCATTCTCGAAGGAATTGGTATACTGGCCGTGATCACCAATGCATTTGTAATCGCTATTACATCTGATTACATCCCACGTTTTGTCTATGAATACAAATATGGCCCCTGTGCAAGTCGTTTTGAGTATGGTGAAAAGTAAGGTTGAAATTCATACTTTTTTCTGATATGTTTTATGTTTGTGATTGAAATGGGAACTCATTGGGAAGTTCTGTTCTGTAACCATTAAGGGCAGTGTTTTTGATCATTGTACTTACAATATGCATATTGAATGAAATCAAGCGGGATAAAAAGGGTGACAGTGTTTTCTTATGCAAATAACTTTAAAGTGTCTCTCTGTTATACGTGTAAATGCATCACTGGTATCCAAATGTTAAAAACATTATAATGTATTTAGAAGTAAAATTCAGAACTGGAACAGATGTTAGAAATTGTCCAATGCAATCTTCTGACTATTTAGTTGGGACCACACTGGTTAATCAAATTGCTTCAGGGAATAAAGCTAGTTTGCAAGGAAATACAAAATATGAAGGAAATGTCAGCTACATGACAGGAGAGTTTTCTTTCTTTTTGTTAAAAATTTTACTTATTTGAGAGAGAGAGAGATAGTGACAGAGAGCACAAGCCAGGAGGCAGAGGGAGCAGACTCCCCATTGAGCAGGGAGCCCGATGTGAGACTTGATCCCAGGACCCTGAGATCATGACCTGAGCTGAAGGCAGACCCTTAATGGACTGAGCCACCCAGGAGCCCCTTTCTTCAAAAGGGATTTTTAACTAGGGATTTTAAGGTGCAGAAATGCTGCCCTGGACTTTTGTCTTTTGTTAATAAAATTTGAGTCCATACTTTAGAACAGCATTTTGTTTTATTTTCAAATTATTTATTTTATTTTATTTTTTAAAATGTTATTTTATTTTATCGTCAGTGTTCCAAAATTCATTGTTTATGCACCACACCCAATGCTCCATGCAATGCGTGCCCTCCTTAATTCCCACCACCAGGCCCACCCAACCCTCTTCCCTCCAAAACCCTCAGTAGAACAGCATTTCTTGACCTCTGTGCTAGGGACGTTTTAGATGAGATCATTCTATTCTGGGGGAAAGGTAGGGGCTATTCTATGCATTGTAGGATATTTAGTAGCATCCTTGGCCTCCTACCCAGTAGATACAACTAGCAACCTCCCTATTCCCCAGATTGTGACAACCTAAAATTGTCCTCAGACATTGCAAAATATCGCCTGGGGGACAAAATCACCCAGTTTACAAGCACTGTTTAAGGGGAAATGGATTTTTCACATCTTTCCTTCTTCAAAGCAAATATTAAGAAAGAGTGCAAGAGAGCACTAGACTTGGGGAACAGAAATCAGAGTTTCAGCTGGAGATTAGCCTTAGGTGTGGAAGGAGTGATGGGAGAAGCCACTTGCCTTCCTGCCTCAGGAGCAGCTTTGGGCATGCGTCTTATTTAGATGCAATGCATGTGCCGCAAGAGTCTGAGCTGTGGCTTAAGATGAAACTTGCTCCACTGATGAACTGATGTTTTTCTCAGAACACTAAAATAAATGCCTTTCTGATCATAAATATCTTCTTTTCAAAGAGAAGTAATAAGGGCATAAAATACATTTTGGAGTCTTGTCAAAAGAATTTAACTTAAAATGAAACACCCTAGGTTCAAATTTTATCTTTGCCTTTTACTGAAAGACACATCATCAGTCTGGACCTATAATAAAGAAACGGTGTCTAGGGACGCCTGGGTGGCTCAGTCAGATAAGCATCTGCCTTTGGCTGAAGTCATGATCTTGGAGTCCTGGAATTAAGTCTCACGCCAGGCTCCTTGCTCATCAGGGAGCCTGCTTCTCCCTTTGCTTGCTGCTCCCCCTGGTTGTGCTTTCTCTCTCACTCTCTCTCTCTCACTCTCTCTGATAAATTAATTAATTAATTAACTAACTTTTTAAAAAAGAAATGGTGTCTAAAGTAACATTTTATAAACTATAAAAGACCATATAAGTCAATTGGTTTTAGTACTAACAGTGAAAAACCAAAAAAGGTCCCTTTTTTCTTAATTCAAAATAGTCTAGAAGCAGATTTCAAGGGTTTATAATATGTAGGCAGGTTTGGGCAGCCCTCTTCCTTAGAAGCATTATTTGCTACTGTCTTTGCTTCCACCTAGTGGCAGGTGGAAATGATACTGGTCGGTTATCTCTGTTTACTTTTCAAGTCCTGCCTTTAATGGAGATTGCACCCGTGCCTTCTCCATACCCAGTGACCAGATGTAGAATGACTTCAAGAAGATATGTGGAGGGCTTGGAGGAGGTTGGAACCACACATTCATAGGGCCCTGTTATTTAAATTTAAATTTAAATAATTTAAATAATTTAAAATTAAATTTAAATCCTGTTATTTAATTTTTTCCCGTTATCCTTAGTAGCTAAACTGGAGTAGATTCATTCAGATCATAAATTTCCCAAACAAAATAGCAAAAGGACAAAATGGCAGTGAAGAGGAGGGTATTGGCAGGAGAGCAATTGGGATGATAAATCATGGGGTCTGAGGTGGATGGGGAGGGGAGTGAAACCAGTGTGGTGCTGCACTTTAGCATTCAGGGGTTAGAATGAGATAGATGCACATTTGAATCCAGGTTTTAACAGCTGTTTATCCTGGGGAGTGATTCTCAGCATAGGACAGGTCTCTTTCAGATTATTTTCTTAATAATACTAAGATATTATTTGTTTGTTTTGCCAAATAGACATTTGTACAGATGGTTAAAAAAAAAAAAAGTGATAGTGGTTAAAATGATCCCGTGGCTTCATGTAACTGAAGGCAGTGGTACCAAAAAGTACTAACAATGGTTGTGTTCCTCACCATTGTAGAACAACCATTTAAAAAGTGCCAGTAATAAAATTCAGGATGCCCTTGATGAAGCAATAACGATTGTTAATTTTATCAGATCTCCACCCTTGAATAAATATCTTTTCAGTATTCCATTTGATAAAATGCAAAGTGTGACAAAGGTCTTCTGCTACATGTTTAAGTATGGGGATGGTCATCTCAGAGAAAAACACTTGCATGATTGTTGGATTTGCAAACTAAACAAAATTTTTTAACATGAAATAATGATCTCCATATATACTATTATTATTCAGACTTGGGTATTTAGGAGGCACTCTTCTAAAAATGGACAAAACTAGCTTGTCATTTTAGGGGAAATAATTGACAGTATTTGTTGCCATTAAGAAAGTTCAAGTTTTGAAGTGAAAATCAGAATTTTGGATAATTTAATCTACCACTGAACTTGAAAGATTCCCAGTACTTACAGATTTTTTTCCTGATAAAAATCAGTGGTGATTTTCATAGTCCATTATGATTTTCATAGTCCATTGTAGAAATATAACAACATTTGGAAGATCTGCATAATTTAGGAAACTATTTCCCAAGTGACCCATATTTAATGTCACAATATCATGCATGGATAAAATATGAATTTGAAATACAAGATAGACCTGTGGATTTTAATGTAAAATCCATATGAAAAGTTTATTAATACTTTAAGGCTCCACATTGCAATTAAACTTTAAGAAATGACCACGGGTAGAACTTTGATGTAATGTCAATGAAAAATATCAATAATCAGCAAGACAGGAAACAACGTGTGTTGGAGAAGATGTGGAGAAAGAGGACCCTCTGACACTGTTGGTGGGAATGCAAGTTGGTGCAGCCACTTTGGAGAACAGTGTGGAGATTCCCTAAGAAATTAAAAATAGAGCTTCCCTATAACCCTGCAATTGCACTACTGGGTATTTACCCCAAAGATACAGATGTAGTAAAAAGAAGGGCCATCTGTACCCCAATGTTTATAGCAGCAATGGCCACGGTCACCAAACTGTGGAGAGAACCAAGATGCCTTCAACGGATGAATGGATAAGGAAGATGTGGTCCATATACACTATGGAGTATTATGCCTCCATCAGAAAGGATGAATACCCAACTTTTTTTATCAACATGGATGGGACTGGAAGAGAGTATGCTAAGTGAAATAAGTCAAGCAGAGAGAGTCAATTATCATATGGTTTCCCATATTTGTGGAGCATAACATGGAGGACATAGGGAGATGGAGAGGAGAAGGGAGTTGAGAGAAACTGGAAGGGGAGATGAACCATGAGAGACTATGGACTATGGACTCTGAAAAACAATCTGAGAGTTTTGAAGGGGTAGGGGGTAGGAGTTTGGGGGAGCCAGGTGGTGGGTATTATGGAGGCACGAATTGCATGGAGCACTGGGCGTGGTGCATAAACAATGAATTCTGTTATGCTGAAAAGAAATTTTTTTAAAAAGTTTTTTTAAATCAATAATTACTTGAAATTCTATTAAAATGCCTTTTTTAAAGTACTTATCTATGTAATTATCTACTTATTCTTCAATCAAAACAACATACTGCAACCAGATTTAATGCAGAAATAAATATGAGAATCTAGCTATCTTCTATTAAGGAAGACATCAAAGGATGTCATTCTCCTCACTTCATCTTTTGGAACATACAAACTATTTTTCTTTAAAAATGTGCTATTTATCTATTACAAAGCTGTCATCATCAAGACAGCATGGTACTGGCACAAAAACAGACACATAGATCAATGGAACAGAATTGAGAGCTCAGAAATAGACCCTCAACTCTATGGTCAACTAATCTTCGACAAAGCAGGAAAGAATGTCCAATGGAAAAAAGACAGCCTCTTCAATAAATGGTGCTGGGAAAACTGGACAGCCACATGCAGAAAAATGAAATTAGACCATTTCCTTACACCACACACAAAAATAGACTCAAAATGGATGAAGGACCTCAATGTGCAAAAGGAATCCATCAAAATCCTTGAGGAGAACACAGGCAGCAACCTCTTTGACCTCAGCCGCAGCAACATCTTCCTAGGAACAACGTCAAAGGCAAGGGAAGCAAGGGCAAAAATGAACTACTGGGATTTCATCAAGATCAAAAGCTTTTGCACAGCAAAGGAAACAGTTAACAAAATCAAAAGACAACTGACAGAATGGGAGAAGATATTTGCAAACGACATATCAGATAAAGGACTAGTGTCCAGAATCTATAAAGAACTTAGCAAACTCAACACCCAAAGAACAAATAATCCAATCAAGAAATGGGCAGAGGACATGAACAGACATTTCTGCAAAGAAGACATCCAGATGGCCAACAGACACATGAAAAAGTGCTCCATATCACTCGGCATCAGGGAAATACAAATCAAAACCACAATGAGATATCACCTCACACCAGTCAGAATGGCTAAAATCAACAAGTCAGGAAATGACAGATGCTGGAGAGGATGCGGAGAAAGGGGAACCCTCCTACACTGTTGGTGGGAATGCAAGCTGGTGCAGCCACTCTGGAAAACAGCATGGAGGTTCGTCAAAATGTTGAAAATAGAACTGCCCTATGACCCAGCAATTGCACTATTGGGTATTTACCCTAAAGATACAAACGTAGTGATCCGAAGGGGCACGTGCACCCGAATGTTTATAGCGGCAATGTCCACAATAGCCAAACTATGGAAAGAACCTAGATGTCCATCAACAGATGAATGGATCAAGAAGATGTGGTATATATACACAATGGAATACTATACAGCCATCAAAAGAAATGAAATCTTGCCATTTGCGACAACATGGATGGAACTAGAGCGTATCATGCTTAGCGAAATAAGTCAAGCAGAGAAAGACAACTATCATACGATCTCCCTGATATGAGGAAGTGGTGATGCAACATGGGGGCTTAAGTGGGTAGGAGAAGAATCAACGAAACAAGATGGGATTGGGAGGGAGACAAACCATAAGTGACTCTTAATCTCACAAAACAAACTGAGGGTTGCTGGGGGGAGGGGGTTTGGGAGAAGGGGGTGGGATTATGGACATTGGGGAGGGTATGTGCTTTGGTGAGTGCTGTGAAGTGTGTAAACCTGGTGATTCACAGACCTGTACCCCTGGGGATAAAAATATATGTTTATAAAAAATAAAAAATTAAATTAAAAATGTGCTATTTATATCAACTTTTAATGTATGTGATAAATTATTTTAAATGAATTAATAGATAAATATTTTCTAAATTTCTATTTTCATTTCTAATGTGCTGAATACCAATACATATAGCCCTCTGTAAAAAGTTCCTTGAGATTCTCAGTAATTTTTAAAAATGTAAAGATTAATCAAGATCAAAAATTTTGAGAAATACAGTCTTAGGAGGAAGTTATTTAGTCTCTGTAAAATTTAGTTCTTTAATCTATATGATGAAGATAATAATATATATGTTCTAAGGTTATGATAAAAGTTGATTCTGACCACAATTTAATACTTCACCACCAGGACAGGGATTTCAATCTGTTTTGTTACTTGTCAAATACCAACTGTCTAGGAATTTTCTAACAAATTATAGGTTCTCAATAAATATGTATTGAATAAGTTAATAAATCACAAAGACACATGTTGATCAATTGGCTGCTTAATTACAATTAGCCAGATAGGGTGATATGCGTATATATTTATAAAACTTATATTTTTAGGGTCTTAACACATGGGAAATAATTAACACAATGCCAAGTACATAGTAAACACTTAATAAAGGGAGGTAAATGAAGTGTGGGGAAACGGCAGACAAGATTCTGTCTCATTGAGATAAAATTATAGATTAATGGAAGTGAGGAGATAAAATCAGAGAGCTGAGTCGTTAGGAATTTATAATTAAAATGGAAGGAATAACAGCACTTACCAAATCCTGTCATGTGTAATGAAGAAATTGAACTAGAAACTTAAGACTCTGAATTACATGATGCTTTTCTTTTCTCCCAGTTGTTTAAAGGGATATGTCAACAATAGCCTATCCTTCTTTGACCTGAGCGAGCTTGGTATGGGAAAATCTGGTTATTGCAGGTACTTCATTATAAATTATAGCTATCTTTTCTTCTTGCTTTCATCTCTCATCTCCTCTCTCTACGCGCTGATGAGCCCATTTCAACTGACACTTTGGGGTTTTGGCAAATTAAAAACATGTGGGGCCTTCGCACTTTAATCTCTATGCCTCAAATCTTTGTCTTGTGGATTTTAGGTACCGAGACTACAGAGGTCCCCCTTGGAGTTCCAAACCCTATGAGTTCACCTTACAATACTGGCATATCCTTGCTGCTCGATTGGCCTTCATTATCGTGTTTGAGGTTAGTCACAGGCTGATAAAATCACTATGGGTAAACGCTTTTCTGACTGAGACATTAGTTGACTCTTCAATATAGTAGTTCCTCACTGAGTTCCAAAAAAAGGACTTGTTGATATACAGTACAAGGTTTAGGTATGGTGAACCTGCTATACAACGTACAAAAAAGAAAGAGCTGAAAAATATAAGAAAGTAGATCATGGGTATTAATACCAGAAAATGAGGATAAAAGAAGCTATTAACATTTGAACTGAAAACTTTGAACCTCCGAGTAACCACATTAAAGGAAAGGATGGTTTTCATCATTTGATGAGAGAATCTCTACTTACTCATCAAGGTGGAGAAACTTATTTGCTAATCAACTTAATTATAGCTGACCACATGTGTATTTGTATAAGGAACAGTGCATAATTGAATAAACAATGCCCAAGAGCACTTCCATAAAATACACATAAATTTTGATTATCAGAGTCATTAATATTAGACTAGTCCTGTGAAGAAATCTTGAAGCAGCTACAGTATTATTGGCTTCCTTAGCATATACGAAGCTTAATACAGTGAAGCATTTAGTGCTGGGATATATTGGATATTCTTTAAGGTACCGCCAAATTCTGTGAAAAAGCACTTTGAATGCATCTGTTTCTTAGGGAGAGAGAAAAAGTAGCCATACCGGCAAATATACCTCTCTACTGATCTCCAAAAAATATGTCAAATTTTGTCATGAAACATCCTTCATCTGTAATACAAAATGCTTAGCTCTAAGGTTTAATCCAGGACGAAATTCTATTAACTAATGACTCTATGAGCCTATAAAAAAGTCTCCTGATAAAGTGTGACTTTTCATTTTATTACAGGTAGCAAAAAGGTTAAGGCATATTTCTAATGCAGTGATTCTGGAAAGTCTTTTTTTACTGTGTTTTTAATGTACACTTCATCTTCTATTAGAACTCAGGTGAACAGACTTCGTCAAATGTCTCGATTCACAGCAAACTTTCATTGTAGATACATATGATTCCCTTTTTATCTTTTCTTCATTATTTCTCATTACTAATTCCATTACCCACCTACTCCAAAAGCACCGACTCTCTTTCTTTCAGAAGTTTTTCCACATGTTTATTTGGGGAAAAAAAAAATACACACACACACACATACACACACATAAAATATTGCTTTAAATGTTCTTTTTTCAAAATTACTTCAATGATATTATGTGATAACTCATTTTTATCTCTTACCCACTTTACTTTTTTTAGATATAGAAAGAGATCTACCCATGAAGTCTACCACATTTAGATAATTTCTTCTGTCTACTTAGTATGATAGTTCATTGAATTTAAGTGCCGTAGTCCCCTTGGGTGGATATTTAGGCCTACAATAATTCTTTCCACCTGTATAAATCTCTTATTAGAAATCTTGGACATGTAACCTTCTGAACCATATTTAAGGGTTTCTCAGGAGTATTTTACTCAGGTTTGGAATTATTTATATGCATACTTGATTTCACATAAAACTGACAGGTCCCTCCAAAATTCCCTTAGATTTTCACCAGATTTTCAAATTGTCTGAATTTCTAGTATTTTGCAGATGGATAGGAGTAAGGTAATATTTTGGGGTTGTTTTGTTTTGTTTTGTTTTAATCAATTTATTCATGACATTGACTATTATATTACTAAAAAGTCATTTTGGTTTTTTTTGTGTGTGTGTGAATTTCTAACTTTGATCTATTTTGGCTGAGTTTCCAGTTTATTTGTTACCAAATCTCAAGATTTTCTTATGTGTGTGCCAGTTATAAATCAGTCTTTACCAGTTATAAACACTCCAGATATCTCTTTCTTGTCCATAACCTATTAATTTTATCAATTAACAAATAGTGTCTGATTTTGATGTCATCAAGCCCATCATCGTTTTCCTATTAAGGTGTTGGCTTTTTTGGTCTAGCTTCTTTAGGAAATTTTCTTATCTCCAGGTAAAAAGAATATTCTACCATATTTTTTACTATTAATTTTATAGTCTTATCTATCACACATCTTTTAAGATATCAGGACTTTTCATAGAGTCTGAAGGAAAGACTTATTTTTCTTATTCTTTATATAATGAAATAACTTTTTGTACTGCTATTTACTAATATGTTATTTATCCACTGTTTTGTAAATCCACCTCTGTAATATTCCAAATCCCTACAGTAAGCATGTGCCTGGCCTCGGTGTTCTGATTTCATTACTTCATTTGTCTATTCCTGTTCACTGTCACACTATTTAAATACCGTGGTTTGGGAATATATCTTCATATCTGATAAAGCCATCTATTTCCCACCCCTGCCAAGCCTGCTCTTATTTTTAAAAATTGCCTTGGGTATTTAGAGTTATTAATCATTCATAAACATTGCAGAAGCCATCAGACTCCCCCAAATATCATGCAAGGATTATGATTAGAATTACTTGCGTTGGGGGAAATTGGAGGGGGAGACAAACCATGGGGGACTGTGGACTCTGAGAAACAGGCTGAGGGTTTTGGAGGGGAGGAGATGGGGGGATGGGTGAGCCTAGTGGTGGGTATTAAGGAGGGCACGTGCTGCATGGAGCACTGGGTGTGGTGCATAAACAATGAATCTTGGATCACTGAAAAAAAATTAAGTTAAATTTAAAAAAAGAATTACATTTGTAGAAAGCACTTGTTGACTTATTTACATACTCTGTGCTGATTCATTAATAAATATGAAATTTATTCAAATCGTTCTTATATCCTATAATAGAGTTTTTAAATATTCTTTTGCTTGTTCATTCCTTCTTATATCCAAAAATTTTGTAGATATTTTGATTGCTGTTATAAATACTATGTTAACCTCCATTATGACTTGATTGATTTTTGCTGGAATTGTCTGTCTTTCTAAAATGTGCGTAGCTCCTTGTTTAACTCTTTCATTTTCTAATCTTCGGTCTGTTAAATCTGTTAGATTGTCTTTTCAAAGAATAATTCAAGTTGCCCATAACAATAGCTTTGTTGCTGCACTTGTGAGGTTTCTGCCTCGTTTCTCTTGCTTGCCTTACTGTGTTGTTGGAAATTTCCACATGGTGTGGAAAAGCAGCAGTGTGAGCAGTTGTGTCTTGTTTCCAAATTTAATATGAATTTTTTTAAGTATGATACTTGCTGTAGTTTTTTATTTAAGAAAAATTATGTCAGTTTAAGAAATTTGTCATCTATAACTAGTTATAAGCTTGCCTTCATAGATGATAAACCAGCTTTTTAAACAAACAGTCTTAAAAATACTGAATCATTTTTACATATCAGTCTCTCTAAGTGAATCAGTTTATAGGGTCATTTATTACCATTACCATAAAGGACTTGGTGCAGATTCTTCACTAATTTAAATTATAACAAATTTTTTTTAATTTTTATTCCTATACTTTTGAGACACACTGCCGGATAGTTCTGTGAATACCAAATATTTGATCAGGAAAGAAATTTCTGATCTACTTTTCTATGGGAAGTAGGACCTGCTTTACCGCAGTGCAGTTTACTGAGATACTCATACTAAACCCAGTTAAAAGTACCTCGAGTTCTTCCTTTCCACATGGAGAGATGATTGTCACAAAGTCCTGTAGGTAAATGGGGTTTTTTCCACATATCATGCTAACTCTATCAGTATCAGATTTTCTTCTCTTTTCTGTCCTCTACAGAAAAGAGAAAGGATGCATTTATTATAATAGGACATGATATTTAAGTGGTGCTTATACTGCTCCAAGCCTTTCTCCACACCCTTCACATATATCTGCTCATTTAATCCTTGTAACAACCTTTAAGAGATACTATTACTATTACCATGTTAGAGATGAGACACAGAGAACATAGGTGATTTGCGTAAGGTTACAGAGCTAACATGTTAGGGGATGGTTCAACACAGGTGGTCTCATTCAGCCTCTGAACTTGAGACCACAGGTTTTACCTTTTGGTTTTTGATCCTGTCTTTTTTATACACAATACTTTCATTGGTCTCTTTAAAAAAAAATAATACATTTTCATCATAAAATAATTATGTAATAGAAACAAAAATATTAATATTCTAGATATCCTGTGTTTTGATGCTGGACTATAAGGTAAATGCAATGTTGTTTATGATCTGTTTTATAATTGGCCTTTCAGAATCTTTGAAAATTGTACTTTCCCCTCTTAAATTTGCAGCACCTTGTTTTTGGGATCAAGTCATTCATCGCATACCTGATTCCAGATGTACCAAAGAACCTGTATGACCGAATACGACGGGAGAAGTACTTAGTCCAAGAGATGATGTACGAGGCTGAACTGGAACATTTGCAACAACAACGGAGAAAAAGTGGTCATCCCGTTCACCATGAATGGCCTTAGTTGATTCCTGTTGCCCAGTGGGGGCAAAAGCATTAGTGGGAATGACAGCAACTTTAAATTCTAGGTAGGATCCAGGAGGAAGGAACGCCTGGCAAACCACATGTATGATATGTTACTTGGAAATGCAGCACAACCATCTCTAGGATTTGGAATGTCCAGGCTTCTAGGGAAGAGAAAGATGACTCATGACCTTAAAGAATGGTTAGATTGACAGTGCAGGAAGCCAGGATCTAATTCTCAGAACCAGCCTCAGGGAGTTGTGTGTTGGGAGACCTCCACCCTCCATCAGCTGCAGTGTAACGGGAAGGGTGATGGTGAGGATGCTAGCAACAGATTTCCATGTAAACGTTCATAAGCCAGGCATGCTGAAAGTCTCATGTGGTCTTCAATCACGTACTTTGGAACATTACTTAGGTTGAGTAGAGATACTTACAAGAAATGACTTACAAGAAATGACTTTAAATCAGTTATTGCCTTTGCTGCCAGAATTCCATGTCCCTTCAGCTTCTAGGTTTGGGGAATTTTTCTTGTTCCTTGATGAGATTATGGATCTGTGCCACAAGGAATTTATGCTGCTTTACATTGACTATGCAGTGGAATTGTTGCACACCACCTTTAGTAGTCAAACCAAAAACTAAGATTCTAAAAAGAATACTATTCATTGAAATATATCCTATTGCATTGGCTACATTCAAACGTGTTGTTTCACCGGCAGAATAAGTCGCACTGCCTTTTTTAAAAAAACAAACAAGCCAAAAACCCATGAATTCCAATAGAGCCACATACTTTAAAAATATGGGCGTTTATTCTCATATTATATAGAATACCACTCATCCATATTTTACCATGGAGGGCTGTTTTATAGTATTTTTAATTTTTTCCTCCTTGGTTTATTATAATAACTCTTGCAGAATAACAGAATAACTTGAAATGCTGTACATATGTTGGTTTTCCTTGTACCTTTGCACCTTGGCAATGTGTAATGCAAGTTACATTTCGTGCAGCTCTGAGACCAGATACATAGTATGCCCTTGTGACTTGTTTATTCAGGAAATCAGAAGCCAAATGCTTTGCAACACTTTAAGCTTTTCTAACAATGTACATTTTTGTTCATGAGCTGATGAAAATTAATGCATGGATATAAATTTGCATTATTTGTTTAAAAAAACACACCCATTTTTTTATTTTCTTTTCTTTTCATCGATGAGGGGAGTTTTCTGTTACTGTTTCTTTGATAGACCAACTTGGTTGATTTTTGAAAACTCTTTAAAACCAAGATCAAGTCAATTCTGAAAGACCTCATTTTGCTTTGTAGTAGAGTTGCTACTTCTGTGTCAACTCTGTCTGTGGTATTGTTCACAGATGGAGGAAGTAGGAATGAGGGATTCAAGGAAAGAAAGTCTGGTGGAGGCATAAGCAGTGGGAGCGGGAGGGGAGGAAAGAGTAGAGTTGAAACACCGGAATGAATGGGAGAAATGAAGACACCTTTCCTTGGCAAAGCAATCAAAATGAATCTCACTTTTCCTCCCCCGGGAATGGGGGTTGGCAAATTACATATACTCACGCATTCAGATATATACTATATATGTATGATTCATAATCTTTGTCCAGTTTGGTTTTTGCTCAAACAAAGCACAGTTATTTCCACGATGCATAAAGATTAGACTAAAGACAATGGAAATAAAGCTACTTTGTATATATGCTAGCGTGTCTCTAGTAAGAAAATTATAAAGTTTCTCTTACTAGAAAACTACTTTTTGTCATCCTAGCACTGAAAATGGCCTTTCGGCTTTTTCTTCTTTTGCTCCAGGGAAAAGCTGTGCTAGATCCTCGTTGTTCCTTGGTTTGGTTTTGTCAAAAATACTTACCCTTCCTGCTTGCCCTCTGATTCTGAATCTGAACCAGGGGTAGGACCTCGAAACTTCCTCCCATGCCCTTGTCACGTGGGACCCTTCCATTCACATTCCCCAGAGATTCTGTTTCTGCCACCTGCATACGCATAGCAACTAATTCCACTAACTACACAAAGGAGTTTAAGCTCCTCCATTTTTGTAGCATCTGCAGCATTTCCTTTTCTTTGTTAGTTAAATGTATATACTATGCCTGAGCTTAAAAACTCTGTATGCCTATTGAAGACACCAATTAACCTAACATTTAGGTCTTTCCCAAATTAGGGATATAAGACAAAGACAATTGTTTTACAGAAGAGCAAAGAATAATGATAGCCATGTTCTTGAGAATTCTGTTCTTTCTGAGTTATTTTTATATTACCACCATTAGGGTTTAAAATTGTATTGATTGCCCAGAGAGAAAAACATGAAAAGAGAATGGCACTTTGAATTTTAAAAAAATTATAATAAATTGATGTAAACGTTACCTTCTTTGGTAATTTCTCAGACCAATCAAAAAATAGAGAAACAATGAAAAAGTTATCTGTAAATGTCTTTTTGTGAAACAAAGCAGTAGAACCTAGCTCTGCCTTCATCATTGTTGACAGCAAAATATTGTCAGCCCCCTCACAGTATGTGAGTTTTAAATCACTCTGCTTTCATTGAGAGAAATGTTTTATATCATGGTTTTCATACGAATACAAATTATTTCTCAAAGATTTATATAGCACACACTATTCTCAGGAATTCTGTATTACATGAATGCTGCTTATATATTTTCATATTCTAAATTGTTGTCTTTTCAAGCAAATAACTAACATATAGGTGCATGCAGTCTGCCTTGATAAGTCGTTCAGAGCTGAAGCACTTTCCCAATACAGTGTGTCGAAAATTGCTCTAGGTAGTAGCCGAAATGGTTTGCAGTTGTCTGAGTCTATGCACGCCCTTTTCAATAAAATGCTGCTGAGTGACTGCATGATGAGATACAACTCCTGAATGATGCACTTTCTTTCAAAATGACTTTTAGCCCAATCTGTTGTAGAATGGAATGAAAAGGAACTTTTTCACTCAATAAATCATGTGATATGTTTCTTCCTACAATTTTCATGTTCAAGTTGATCCTGCTTGTTTTACAAATAGAAGTTGGAGTGTGGGGACAGGGGATTGTTCACTCTTTAGCTCCAAAGGCTATGGTTTCCAAGTCTTGCAAAACCTTGTTCCACTCTTCAAAAGTTTTGGCTGTTTGTCTTCTGATAAACTCATTGTCATCATCAGGGCATTTGCACATGAAACATGAAACCTACAAATGGAGGCTCTTACTGATTCTAATAATGCTTTCTTCTAGAAAAAGATGGAAGAGGAAGCTTGGTTAGTGCTTAAGAAGGTAATGAAGCTCCTGTCATACAGAAGCATTTTCTTTTTTTCACACTTAGGCTGGCTCTACCAATTGCTGTCAAAATCTCCTTAAGATAAGAATTTTAGCACTGATTAAGTTCCTGCCAAGGAAGGAAGACATTTAGGGGCACTGTAACCAACTGCCAACAAGAGGCCACCAAATGGCCTGATTTTTCTCAACTTGATCAAAACTGAAAATCCAGGTGGCCTGAAGAGTTGTTACTGATATGGCTGAATTGATCCGTCTGTCAATTGGAGGCAGGTAGACAGAGGCCCTGGGTGTGTGTGCATGTGTGTGTGCACACATGCACTTACTGACTGTGAGATATGCCCAACTCAGTCCTACTATGGTCATAGGTATTTCCATTCCATTTTCCCCAAAATCACAATATTATAAAAGACTTTAGGAATAGTTGTGGATTTTATCCAATGAATCAGTTAACATCTTATTCTTTCTGGTATTCTCAGTAACTTAGGAGAGAGAGCCTTTTAGGCGTGGCTTAAAATACCTAGCTTCTGATAGAAAAGTCTGACTTTTCCTATAGGCATTTCTATCCAAAATGAAATGTGCCAAACACATGTAGTCCAAGAATAAATGCTGCTTAGTTTCAGCCAGAATCATTGATCAGACTAGGTTCCTGTTACCAGGATTGTATATTTGTAATGGTGATGTTACCTTCAGTTGAACACGCCATCTGGTTTCATATGAAGAACCACACCCACCACCACATTTGATGGTTTTCTTTCTAGAAAACAAGTATTATAGCCACTGTGTTCTAGCCACATTCACATTGAGGTATCTTTTCCAGGGAAATAAGATGAAAACCGGTTAATAGAAAAAATACTCATATTTATGATCTCCTCCAATTTCCTGTGTAATCAAAGTCTACTCTCCAGAAGAAGTCGTCTATCCATCAAAACTCACTGTTCTTTTTTTTTTTTTTTTTAATTTTATATATTTGAAAAAGAGAGAACAAGCAGTAGGGAGGAGCAGAGGGAGACAGAGAAGCAGACTTCCCGCTGAGCAGATAGCCTGATGCAGGGCTCCATACCAGGATCTGGAGATCACGGCCTGAGAAGAAGACAGACATTTCACAGACTGAGCCACCCAGGCACCCAAGCTTTACTTGTATATGAGGGTGTCAGCATGTGCCCCAGCCCCATTCTCCCTCGTTCCACACCCAACTGGCCCCAAGCACTTGGGGTACTCTCCGGAGCACACCAGAGAGTAAGCTGTATGGTTGTGTTGCATCTTTCTCTAAGATGGAAGGGAGTAAAATTTCCAGACATATGCCCAAAATTGACTTCCTCAGAATATTTATTTCCATTTTAATTCTCTCTGTGTTGGGGGGAAAATGGTTTCTCTGGTGTTTCTCAGAAAACAAAATTTCCTAAATTATTAGTTGAAAGGCACAATGTATTGAGATTTCTTTAGATATCCCCCACAAAATAAAATTGTCATAAGATGACTAGCCCCATCTGATTTTCAAACTGACTCAAATCCTTTATAATTATTTCATCAGTGCCCATGCCACTCAACACTACCAGGTGAACACAATAGGCTGTTTGGGTTTTGTTTTGTTTTTAATGATTATTTTTTTAATGTCTATACCCACCATGAGGCTCAAACTCAAAACCCTGAGGTCAAGAGCTACACAACCTACTGACTAAGGCATCCAAGGGCCCCCACATTGGCTAAATTTAATATCTTTCTAACAACTAGTATGAGCAGGGTTTTCCCACTTTTCATTTCGTGAGAAGAAAAGAACTGAGTGGCCAAAAAAATCTGGTGGCATAGATAATTGTGGAACCAATGTTTGGGAGATGATGAAGGGACTTAGGACTCTCCTACCTGAGCAAAAATGTCTGCTTTGCAAAGCCCATTTTAGACTCTGCTGTGCACACACCCAGCCTTCTTTCTGACTGAAAAACAATTGCAATTTTGTTCATCCTCTAACGTTCAGAGAAATGAAGTGTTTTCCCCTTGGTTTTTTTTTCTTATTTATTTTAAGATTACAAAGCTAACTGTGGTAAGCTTAGATTTCAGTGACAACTCCATCCAAAGAATAAACAACAATGCTGAAGATGAAAATGCCCTTAAAAATATGTATAATTTTACTTTCCTAGGATGTGTGACTATTGGCTTCTATACTGTATTTTTCAACTAAGAAAGATCTAGGGAGTCCTGTAATTCAAGAGGAAGTTTGGGGAAAAGATGGAGTATATTTCTACAACCATTTTTATTCTCCATAGGAGAAATTATGTTGCAACCGTATATTTAACAAGATGAACTTAAATGTTGATTTTTTTTCTTTCTACTGTCTGCAATTCTTCTGCAAATCAAATTATATACAGTAGATTGTTGATCATTAATCATTTTAATCATTAAACTTTCATAAGAAGTTTTAAAGCCAATCTAAGGAAGATTTGCTCTGTCGAAATAGATTGAATAAAATTTTAAGGTCGGCATTCTTGAAAACAGTAAACAATAACGGTACATAAACCTTTATGATGTAGATTCCAAATCAATCAATTAGATTGCCTCTACAAATTCTGCTGACCATCTTATGCTGGTAAAATAAGCAATTTGTGGATTGCTCATTTATTTTCATACGTGGTAATTACATTGGGACATTGAATCAACATACTACATAAAATTATTTTTAGCTTTTTAAATATGTCAAAGCAGATTCTGTAATGGGGAACAGGATGTTCAAAACACCTGTGTACATAATTGCTTTAACATTTTTTAAAACCAGAGGAATGGTTGTTTCTGGAAATTCCTGAGGGCAAATAGGCCAAGGCCCATAAAAGACATCACCATTATATATGGTCTTTCTTGATTTAGAGTAATCTATTGTATTAAGTCATAAAATCCTCATCCTGGTTACTTCTGAGTATATATGGGTCTGTGTGTGTGTGTATGTGTGCCCTAAGCCCCTGAGCAGCCCCAAAATAGGCATAATCCAGAATACATATAAATCATATTATATCATATGTCAAACCTTATTTTGACATATGCTTTCTTGGTGATTTGGTAGACCTGCTTTAATCTATTAGGCGTATATAAAAGCTTTTAATTTGGGTAATTATTTTGCATACTGCTCCTAACCCAGAAAATAGTCACATTGATCATTTAAATATGCTTTGGTCTGAAATTACTTTTAAAAGAAATAATTAAAATTGTTACACATCTTAATTATATATCTATGTTCATTCTACAGATATTTCTTAAAATTGAGTAGTTGTATAACTACAGCATTAAATATAGTATTTCATGGCTCTATGAAAAAGACAGAAAATTTGGAAATAGAAAAAAATCATCTTAAATTTCACACTAATATACAGAAATATTACCAATTAACATTTCCATGATAGAATAGAATTATTTTTCTAATTCATCATGATAGTATAACAAGAGAGCCACTGATACACCTACACCCCAAGTGTAGGTAGGACTACACATGTTGATTAAGAAGCCAAATATTTATATGTTTAACTCAGTCTTCTAAACAGCTGATATTTCAAATACCACAAGTGCAGTGTTAGAAAAGTGAGTTTATGAATGTTTGTTACTCAGATAGGTGTTTGCAAATCTAGATTGATATGGTCAGGAGACTGGAATGCAGGAAGAATAATAACATTAACTTTCTCCAAAAATTACAAATAAAAATAATCCATTAGATGATTATTAATTATGAGTTACACTTGATTAAAATTTTGTATCATTTTAATATCATTGGTAACATCAATTAAATTTCAGTTGTTTGGAAACAGATTATACTTCAAGGTTATTAAAGTTAGATAAAATAGTTAACTTTGCAGTAAACCCAGTTACCTTGGAATACTGAGATTATGCTCATGAGATTTCTAAATATACAAATGTATACATAGAAAGCTTAAATTTTGGTACTGTTTTAAAACAATTTGTTTCTAAGAGAACAAGTAAAAGGAAACTGTTCTGTTTTTTATTTCTATTTACTGATCTGATCTTTGTAATAATGTTTAAGTAAGATTATAATATCATAAAGATATTTCAATAATATTCTCTTTGAAACATTGTTTGCAAGCCCCCTGGTGTGTGGTTTCTTTCCTTTTTTTCTTTTTTTTTCCTCTTTAAAGTGAAATGCTAGAACCCTGTAAAATCACAAAAGAATGAGATTTATATTCAAGAAATATTATTTGAATTAGACAAGGGAAAAGGCCTCACCCCTTCTGTTGTCTGGAGAATCACAATCTCTGGTAAGTGTGCACTGAGTCGTACACAAGGCTTAAGATCCCGTTTACATATACAAACACAATACTTAACAATCATAAAAATGAAAATTGCATTTTTTCCAGTAATAAATCTCAATGGGGTTTTTTTCTTTTTTTCAAGAATTTCAGACTAGAAAATTTGCTCCCTGAAAAGTCATATTTCATTTGAATTCACCATTAAAAGGCTACTGTTTGGAAATTAATGGTATGACTTTTAGTTTATAGTTTATGGTTCTCTTGTACTTGTTAGTTCTTAAAGTGCTTCAGTAATTCATATGCTAAGCCAGTATCTTGGAAATTTAAAGAGAAACAGTGAACCAATTTAACTGAAAATGAATACTGTAATGAGTATCACTTTCTTCATATATTGAAGACTAACAAGTATTGAACGTTTCATGGGGCCAGTCACCACGCTAACTAGCTGATATGATTTCCCTCTATAATTCCTCGCAACAACCCTACTAAGTAGGGACAACTTCTGCTCCTTTTAATGTGTAATAAAATTTTAGAAAGACTTGCCCAAGAATTCCTGAGATAATTTGTATCAGAACTTCCATCTGAATCTAGGTTGTCTTCCTCCAATCTGTCTCCAGACAGATTAAACCACAGGTTTAAGTCATCTCCTTGGCTTGGATTGGACGTGACACTGGAGAGATCTTATATTGCATGGTCAACCTTGACTCAAGTCTGAACTAAGGCTCCTAGGGAATAGTGAGGGCAGGAGAGAGGTGTCATGACCAAGAAGACGAGCCTAGGACTGCACTCCACATTTCCTTTCTGTTCAGCCACACAACAAACGTGGTTCTTAGACACTGTGGAAGATAGTTTTCCTCTGGGACTCGACACTCTACCTGAAGCCTTAGATTTTTATACATTTGTTCAGTTAGGAAGAATGAGGAGGGATCCCTATATTGACCTCTATACGCACCTCAAAATATTAACTCATAAGGCCACAGGTTCCACTACGTGAATAATAATATAAAATTATTATTATTTTTATAATAATAATAATGACAATAATAATGGTATTTTCCATTTGTAAGTTCACTGATGCTTTGATAATAGTTCAGGTAAGAGAATTAGCAACTAAAAAAGAGAAAAGGGGGTCCTAAAAAACTCTCTGGGCAAAGTGCTGTCCTAGTGAAATGTTGATGGGATTATTTGTGAATAAAATGAAGAACATCATGGTACATTTTGATTTCATGCAATTCCAAGAGTAAGTTCAAAACCTTGAAATGTATCCCATCCATCTATACCCCAGCAGTGTGCCTCTCACCCTGCACCCCTTGTGTCTGGTGTGTCTGGAGGGGTAGCTCTGTGCTGGTTCTCAGCATCGGAGACCAAGTCTGCGTGCAGGCCGCTGTGGACCTGCTGGGGGCAGAGTCTCAGCTCAAAATCAGACTGTGAGGTGTTCTCAGATGCCTGAGTGGCCACTGCTCAGTTCAGACACCCTTTAGGGACTGCCATCCATGCTCTTGCCGTGGAAAGAACACCACTCCAAGTTCTTTCTCCAGCGTTAAAATCTCTACAGGGTGTGCTGAGAAGGCAAGATGCAGGGGTAGTAACTGATTTATCTTCTCCTTAAAGTGAATGAATAATGGGTAATTTGTCAATAAAGCATCCTCTGGGAGGCAGGGGGCAGGCAGGAAACCACATATATAATTGCTACTGTTTATCAGGTTTCATCCTCAGAATTGTTGCTTCCCTTCCCAGTCATAAGATATGAACTAGACCAATGAGGTTTGGCCCGGATGTCGACATTCACCTAATATTTTCTCGAGCTCTAAGTCATAGAAATGTCCTAACTACTAAATCATTTGGAAAATAATCACGCCTTCCAATTTGCAGATCCTTAGATCAACATCTTTGTTATCTTGGTGGACCTCAAGAAATGTTTTCAGACATTTCTCATTTTCATGATTTTTTTTCCTTCTCATTTTCAGATATTTTTCCAAGTGTATTCTTACTTTACTTCTTTCCTCCTTTTTCAAAATGTGTTTTTCTCATCTCCCTTGTAAACCACAACCCAGTTCTCTCTTTTTCTAACTCTATTCACCTCTCCCATGAGAATGGAGAGAGAGAAGGCAAGCATTTGGTTGTGGCTTGTGAATCCCAGTTTTTTTTTTTTTTTTAATTTCTTCATTGGTTTTCCCCCATCTTTCTATCTTCCCTCCCTAATAACAAACACTGGTTACATAATTTTTTTCTCTATCTCATTGCTTCTTTTAAGGTTTTCTCCTCCTGGATTACATCTAAACAACAGAACCTTTGGGGCTTCTCATTCTTCCCCATTTGGACCATTTCATTTTATTTTGCTAACATATTATTTCTAGGCCTTTTAATCTTACCTGGTCACCAAAAGAAATTCCTGGCACTGCTCTAACGTACCTGACACTGAGACACTGCTGTATTTCTTATAATCTTCCCTCTGATCTAGCCTCTGTGGAACTGGTTCTTTTTTACTTTCTATAAATTATAGATTTATAATTATAAACAACCATATAAATCTTTCCTGATGTCACCTTAGCCTGATGGAACACTTTGAGCTTGCACAACAGAGCTGAGTTCTCAAAGATCATTTTTTAAGTTCTGGAGTAAAAGAAAATACAGAACAGAAGTTGTTATTTTAAAAAAATGGAGAGGCAGTGAAAGGTTTTTAGAAGAAGCAAAGAAATGAAGTCCTCAAAAAGTGGAAAGTATAAATCCTGTGGACAAGGTATTTTGTACCAAAGAAGACCCCATGACGAGTGAAATCTGTGGGTTGGTAAGCTATTTGCAAAGTTCTTTTCCTCGATCCTAGCTTAATAGCCTCCTCTAGGACATTCCTTGTTCCTGTTCACCTGGCCCCGGAGAGAGACTCTAGACTTCTGTTGAGCAGAATCAATTTTTCTTTGTAAGGTGATAGAAAGACCTACTATGCCAAGAGCCCAAAGGGTGAGCGTATTTAGTGATGACTGTTGCACTAACTAGATATACCAGACCCTCTCCTGTGCTAAGCAAAATTATTTCTAAGGCTTGGTCAGGACAGCTGTAGGAGTGAGGATGACGGAAGAGGAGGACTTCAGGTATGGGGGCCTGGCATGAGATGAGGGGTTTAAAGGCAAGTAAGTGTCCAACTGCAACTGCAGTGTGAGGTGTTGTAAAATGTGTCTCCACCTATGTGAGGTATGGGGGTCGGGGTGGACGGCATGCCTTCATTTTACCAGCAGTGATGGAGAAGCATTTAATATGCATAACCCCTTCTACATTCTGCCTGTGAATTCCAAGATACATGATGGCTCAAGAACTACCAAATCAAATCAAAACAAAACACCCTGAAGCTTAATATGACATATCCAGTCCTAATTTAATTCAGGAAGAAGTTGCCAAGGCACTTAAGACTAGGCTGTTTCTTCTCACCTGAAAGTTGGGGTCTTCCAAAGAGTATCCTGGGAATATCCAGGGAAACAGTCATGTTATTTGTAGTTATAAATAAGTATAAATAGACATTAGACATCCCTGTCTTTGAGCAGTGACAACTACACAATCTACTAGCCAATAGGCCAGCAGGATACATACTGTGTGTATTTGTGTGTGTGCTTTTGCTTGTGTGTGTGTGTGTGTGTGTATGTGTGTTGTACTCGCATGCATGTGTTAGAAATGGGTAGTCTTCTCAAACGCCAAATTGTTGTAGCTGTTGTCCTTCAGATCATGGCCTGAAATATGGACCAGGTTTTCTTGCTTGAGTCCATTCTGTAAGACAGATTCAGCCCCTTGTTTCCAGGAACTCCCATTCTCAAGGTTTTCCTGAGGAAAATGAAAAGACACATATTAGACAGGTCTTGTATTCCAAATCACATGGAATCTTACTGAGCATCTCCTCCTCAAATTATATGGCATGATCAAATGATATAATATCGAATCATGTAATCATGTAAATATGAAAGCAATGCATTTCTTGACAACTAAGATGACTCAATCCATCTAGCTAAGATTTCTAATGATAATAAAAACGGAACAATTTAGTGAGCATTTGCAATTCATCGTGTTGTGTGAAAAATGTATATTGTATATCTCTCAGTATTGGAGTCTTGTAAGGTAGTAGTTTCATCTCCTGAGGAGAGACCAACCCATGTCTCAGATGGTGGTGGTTCCCTTCCTTCCTGGGGGAAGAGAAGAACCTCATGATCATAAGACAAGGACAGGCAGGCAGACTCCCGCAGAGGCTGCCCAATGTCATTCTTCAGGGAAGGAGCCCAAGAATGACATACTAAGTGTTCCCTCCCCCTCTCAGCTCAGCCTTGAGAACAGAAGATGCCGTTATCAACAGGGTTGATCATTCAGGAAATTCTTGACCAGAAACATAAGTCTGTAAATCAGTAAATAACTTGATTATTTCCTTCTAGAACATTCTCAAAAATCCATTTATCCAAACAACACAAAGCTCGATCAGCTGCTTTTCAGCAAAATAGATTGCTTTCACATTCTGAATGCCTGTCAAAACCGTACGCTCCTTACTTCAGTAAAGTAACTGTTACACTCAGCTTTACTTCATATACAAGTTACTGTGGCATTTTGGGGAAGGAGAACAATTAACAACCTAGGTGATGTGACATGGTGAAGAGTCTGTCTTCTAAAATACTAGAAGAATAAAATGTCTGCAACTGAAAGAATGTGAATAAACCATAACTAACAAAACAAAAGAAAACAAAACAGACACTCCTGCACTTAATGAGGCTGAGAGAACAGACATAGGGAAGACCATCTGCAAACTTGACAGGAAACATTGTATCTCCCAGGGTCCTGCTGTGGTCAAACGCCATAATGGGGCCAAGGGATTATCACCTCTTACTCAATGGGCCCCAGAGAACTTTGTTTTCCTGCAGCTTCCCTCAGACTCCTCTCAGAATCCTTCAGTGGGAACTCAAACCTTGCAAAAGTCATGTCCAGCATCCCTCTTGTTAAGGGCAGCATTGTCTGCTTCCCTGGAGTGTCCCCACCCCCGGGAGCTGCATCAAGTCAACAAAGTCAATTTGGTTTGACCCTAGGCTGTTCCTGATGGTCTTTGGTAGCCATGATCCTAATTATACTTGGATAGTGTCTCTAGCCCTGCCTGCAGCTCTCAGTGGGGTAGGAAATGTATTCATCCTGCTATTTCTCTATTTAAGAAATTCCCCCTGTCAATCTGACTCTCTATTTACACCTCATGGAGCTAGAAATGTCTGTGTCCAGATGGCACGGGATGAGCTCCTCCTGGTTCCCAGGTAAAAGCTGAAGTTCAAGGCAATCTACCCAAGGCAAGTAAGACACAGAACCGGGATTCCTTCCAGGACTGACTCTCAAGGCTATGTTTTTCACCATGATACTAGACAGCTGTCCCCTGTTTTATTCCTTTTCTACAGTTCATTTTTATATTTTTCCTAGAATTCCCCCTCAGAAGGGATAAAAGGAATTTTGGAAATTGATCACTTGCAGAGCCAGCAACTCACCCCAAAGATACATGTACAGAGCCACATATTTACAGGCTCAGAAGCTAATTAGCTGGGGTAACTGATGTTGAAACTAGATTTGGGTTGTAACATTCACTGCCTTCCCTTCTCACAGTCACCTGTGCAGGTGGTTCAAATGGGCAAAGAGGGAATCCCTTTGTGCTCGTGTGTGTTTTTCAGAATCAAACATCGGCTCACCTGCTCCGTTCCACCGTCGTGCTGGACACCACACCAGCACAGTTGTTTGTATTTCTCAGACCAAAAGCAAACTAAATTGCAAACTGGTCTAATTAGCAGCGGTTGAATATCCTTTCCACTCTGGTGACCTATTAACAGAAGGACAGATGGATGAGGTGATCACATGCTTCCAAGGCTTCATTAAGAGTTTAAGTATTGTCTACTTACTAAGTAGGTCATTTCTTAGTGTAAGGGTGAAAATAAGCCTGCCTAGTTAATAGACAGAAATTGGTAACTGCTCAAAGTGAGTGGGGGGATAGTTTTTAAATATCCTCGAACTGTCAGGTCAGGCAAACTCACAGGTACAGAGTTAAACAGGGACACCATATTTATTTTTAAATATGGATTATTGAAAACTCTACTCTTCCCCTTTGGTAGGTCACCAGGAGGAATAGCAGGAATTGTATTTCTTCCTCTAGGAAAACTGTTTTTCAGCCGTATCAGGTATATTAGAGGTCCTCAGAGTCATTACTTGTAAAATTAAAAATGTTATTTTTAGTGTTTCTTCTTCCTTCTACCCCAGGATCCTGAATCAGCAATACCCTTACATTCCCTCCAGCTAGCCTAGGCCTTCCTCACATCTCCTTTCCAATCATTAAAATATAACTGTCTATTGACCCTTTCCTTCAAACCCTGCTATAGTTTAAGAGTCAGTCTTAATAGTCAAGTTTGATAGTCAAACCAAAATTTAAAAACTGACAGTATTCCCTGACTAGAACCTTTCTAAATTTTGGTATAATGATAACCATTTGCAAATACAGTGGTTTCTTTGTTTGTTTAGGGGGATGTTTTTCCACAAATATGCCCCATCTCATTCAATGGCTGTCTTTAATTCAATAACCAATTTCGTCTCAATGTCCCTAGCTGGGGTAGCCGAGTAGAGATTACAACCTTGATCACATTCCTCCTATGTACCAAACATTGTGCCTGTCCACAAGCTTTTTCCAAATTCAAATTTCTTTCTAGAGATTAAAAAAAAAAAGTAGATCTATAAAGCTCCAATTTGAAATTTAAATGATATATTCCCTGGCATTATGTCACTCTGTCAAAAGACATTCTACCGAATAGAATTTTACTACCCTTAATCCCTTAATAATATTTATTGGTGAGTGCCTTTTGTGTACTAGGCACATTTTTATGTAGATTATAAAACCTATCTAATCTTTATGAAATAAATATTGTGGGGCCACAATTGGTTCAGTCAGTTATACATCTGACTTTTTTTTTTTTTTTTTTTTACATCTGAATTTTGATTTTGGCTCAGGTCATGATCCCAGAGTCCTAGAATCAAGCCCCACATCAGGCTCCCTGTTCAGCAGGGAGTTTACTTCTCCCTCTCTCTCTGACCCTCTCTCTCTCTCTACTCATGCTCTCTCTCTTTCTCACTCTTTCTATCTAACAAATAAATAAAATCTTTAAATATTTTTAAATAAAAAATTAAAACATATGTCATATGGGTTAGCAATAATATTATATGATAATCAGGAGGATGTTTTTGCCTATCAGCTTGGAGAGAGTAGACATCTGTCTCTGGGAAAAAGGGCTTCTTGCAGGCATCCAAAATCACACCAGTAAGTCATCCACCTAGTCCGCCAATGCGTGAGGCTAGTCCATGTTTTCCTTGGCCCCAAAGAGAGGACTCTAAAGACCCCACCTGTTATGAAGCTAATGATTATTCCAGCAGCAATGCATCCGAGGCAGCCCACTGCACTATAGTAAAGGTAGGAGAGCGAATACCAGGTGTCGGCGATGGCAGGTCTGTAGATGACAACAGCACGTGTCAGTAGTTCCACGAGTTCTCACGTCACAATCCACAGTGATGTAGAGGACCACTGACCGTTCCTTGTCAGGAACTGGCATTTCTCAAAATGTCAACATTTTAATTTTTTTCCATTTGGTTATTCTTTTTTTTAAAGAATTAATTGTAGACTAGTTGTGCTTGGTCTTACACTCCATTTAACCCATCCTTGCGTTGCAAATATTGCCATGGAGATACTAAATTATAAGAAGTACAAGGAGGACTGTGCCTCCCATTTCTTTTGTATTATTCATTCTTCAGATACTTATTCAGCCCAGATTTAGTGCCAAAAATCGTGACAGATATTGGATATAAAAAGATGAGTAAGCTACAACGCCTACATAAGGGGAGCTAATGGGCAACAATAAAGGAACCGTAGTACCTTGGTAGAATAGGAGCAAAGGATTCTGGGAAAAAAAGTATCAAAAAAAAGAGTATCAAACCAAAGCTTACGTGTGAGATAATACCTGAGCTTATTTTTAAAGACTAGTGAATAGCTAATAAGCAAAGAAGGTAGTTAGGGCCACGGTTTAGCACTCTAAGGAAAGAGGATGGAAAAAGCACAGGCAGGAGGGAAGAAACATGGGGAACTTGGGAAGTATAATAGGTTGGTGTTATTTGTAAGATTTATGGAAAGGAATGGTTCTAAATTGAATAACACTCAGAGGCATGAGGAAGCAACATAATGGAGTGCTCATAGAGTATGGAGCCAAAACAGTTCTAGAATGTAGCTCTACCTACTTCATCCTTCAGCAAAGCCCATAACAACTTTTCCACCTGATAGGCAGAGTTAAGGAGCTATCCCACATTTCTTAGATTTGTTTCTACAAATAATGAGAGAGTGAGAATGTGCATTTCTTAAAGTCAGGGACAGTGCCACAGGCTCTAGGTATCTTCTCTCACTTAATCCTCTCAAGCAGCAGCAAAATAAAGATGATTGCCCTCATTTTTCTTTCAAAGACTTAAGAATTCAAGAAGTGACAAGTTACTAATTTATGCAGATATAGAGTGGATAAGTGGTAAAACCCACAACCAAACCCAGGCATTTCTGTTCCAAAGACCATGGTCTTCTCCCTACACCATATTATCTCCTGTGTTTTGGCATCTTAAATGACCTATTCCAGCCAGAAAGAGAAGGAAAATCGTTTGTTAAACCCAGTGGAACTTGATCGAGAAGGTGCTAGTTCACAGCAGTGCCCCCAGCTAAGTAGGTCCACTACGGTTCTCTTCATTGTTCACAAACCTATTCTACTCAGGTCCTTTACTCTTTCAAGGGCACCATCTCTGATCCTCATAATCACGCACCTAGTTTCAAACCTTCCACTACTTCTCCTGTTTTGAACTTAGACTTCTGATTAATGCTTTTGCTGAGCTCACGCTTGTGAATCCCAGGATGTAGGGTAACGGATATCTAGGGAATGGTCAACAGCCCTGCATATGCTGGGCACTGCCTGGTGGGATTCTCACAGGAAAAGCAAGATCTGGCTCATCGGCCTTATCTCTGGAGAATGCATCTTCCTCTATCCCAGTGCCCCACTCTCTGGGACCGAACACCATCATTAAGGTCCACATACCTGCTAGGTAACACTGTAGGCACTGACGTTGTCACATTAGATGGGACACAATGCTCTGTGGATAAAGGCAGGGGCCACGTCTTGGAATCTGGTGCAGGGTAGACGAAGGCCCCAATGGCCACCCAAAATGACAAGGTGATTCCAGTCAGAAGGCCACCTAATGCACCCTTGATGGAGGGAAAGCAAAAGTTAAGGAGAGGTTTGATAAAGCTGTTGAAAGAAAAAGAGATGAGGAAGCCATGCCTCAGAGAGTCTTACTCTCCACCCCAAATCTTGGCCACGTGAGCTGGAAACAGCCCACGAAACTGCCTTTTTTCCAGTTTTATTAAGAAATCACTTGTTCCCTCAATGAAAACATTGGAGAATGTCATAATGGTCACTATTTTTACAATTCTAGAAGGAAATCTTTCCCTACCTTTTAGCTTCATCTTACCATTTAATCTGTTGAGAGATGTACAACATGATGGCTATAGTTAACACTACTGTATAATATATATGAAAGCTAAGAGAGTATATCCTAAAAGTTCTTTTCCAAAGGAAAAAAATTTTCTCTTTTTTCTTTTTTTATCTGTGTGAGATGATGGTAAATTTAATGTGGTAATTATTTTACTATATATAAATCAATTCATTATTCTATACTTCTTAAACTTATACAGGGCCATCTGCCAATTGTCTTTCAAAACTGAAGGGAAAAACACCTGCTGAGACCCTGGTTCCTGGTAGAAGAGGTTCGGCAGCTGGGGAGGAAAACTTCAGAAACTGGAGACAAAGGGGTCATTTTTCATTGACAGCGATAACTTGTTGTATAGGAATTCTCTCTCCCATATCTGGCAGAAATTTTGGCAGAGACCCTCACTCACAAGCTTGGAGCTTTTCTTTGGGTCTAAATACTAGCAAGCATATTTATTAGTCTTGCTGTTTAAGGTTTCTATTCCGTGATAAACAGTGGAAAGTCAGTGAGTGATTGAGTCATTTCTCCTGTAGAGGAGACAGAGTGGTCTAGTGGTGACCACAACAGGAAAATAAAATCTGGACGCTCCCACCCTCTGCTCACAGTTGAGCCTTCTCTGTGAGAGAAAACAACTTGTTAGTTCCTCTATTTATTCAGGAAAATACTTTTTTTTTTTTTAAAGATTTTTTATTTATGTATTTGACAGACAGAGATCACAAGTAGGCAGAGAGGCAGGTGGGGCGGGGGAGGGGAGGGAAGCTGGCTTCCCTGGGATCATGACCTGAGCAGAGGGCAGAGGCTTTAACCGACTGAGCCACTCAGGCACCCTTGTCATAACTCTTCTTTTATTTTTTTTAAATATTTTATTTATTTATTTTACACAGAGAGAGATCACAAGTAGGCAGAGAGGCAGGCAGAGAGAGGGGGAAGCAAGCTCCCTGCTGAGCAGAGAGCCCGATGTGGGGCTTGATCCCAGGACCCTGGGATCATGACCTGAGCAGAAGGCAGAGGCTTTAACCCACAGAGCCACCCAGGTGCCCCAGGAAAAGACTTTTTGATAAGAGGACTAGAATGTTTTGTTCATTATTGTTTGGGGAAACTGAAGCAATGTATGTGATTCAAATACTTGTGTCTTGGTCTAGACCAGGGGTCCACAACTTCTATTACAAACAGCCAACTAGGAAATACTTTAGAGTTTGTGGGCCATCCAGTGTCTGTCACAACTACTCAGTTCGGCCATATAGTGCAAAAACAGCCATACACAATATGTAAACAAAGGAGAATGATTATGACCAGTAAAGCTATTTATGGACACTGAGAATGAATTTCATATATTTGTGGGTCATGAAATACCCATGTTTTTCTTTTAATTTTTTCCAACCACTTAAAAATGTCAAAACCATTTTAAGCTTGCTGTCCATACCAAAAACAGGATGCTTAAGGGGTCTAGTTTGCTGTCCCCTGGCCTACCAGTACAGGGTGAATGGATTTCAGTAGGAGGTTCACCTTTAGTGAGTGAAGTGAGTGATAGTAGCTGCCTAGAAATCCAAGCTGGGAAAGATTCTGGGTTTGTACCCACATTCTGTGGAAAGAGAGCTGTGATCAGCCATGATCACAAGAGAGCTCAGATCAGCCATGGCCACTGATAAGGGGGGGAGGTGACCCAAATTTGTAATGTTTCCTTTCCTCCACCTGGAACAAGATGGTTTTCTGAACTAAATAGAAGGGCCACAATTCACTAACATAGATAAGAAGTTAACGTGTAGAAGGACATAGGTGTTAGATCGTTCATTATTAGTTTTTTCATGGCCAGGACATTGCCTTCTCTCATATCATCTCCCCAAAACATACTTATCCTTGTCAACTTCAATATCAGAAAAATTAATTAAAACAAAAATGACTCTCAGGGAAACACTACAAATTACCAAATGCTCCCTACATATTCATGCTCTTTACCTAGCTCTGAAAGATTTACCTAGAATAGAGGTCAGCAAGGGTCAGAAAGCCACAGAAACCTAATTAGATAGATCATGTGACTCAGGCTTCATCGTGCACCCTAAAGTATATTTAAAAATATGCATTCAGGTTTATTGTAGTCCAAAGATTTCTTTTTTTTATTTTCTGTAGTCTAAAGACTATTTATTTCTAAAAATATATGCATGTAGGTGTATGGATGGCAATAGTAAAAAAATAAAAGATAGTTTTGCTAGATTGAGAAAATTATGAGTTTAAAGCTATTTTAAAGAGTTATTATTTTTCCAAATAAATGTTCACTTTGATTTATATTTACATAAAGTCATCCAACTAACATTTACTTAACAATATATTACTAGCTTGTAAGATCAGAATATACTAGGATTGTTTACTCTGTCCTTCTTAAATAAGTTAATTAAGTTAATTAAATTTGTTATAATTTTAGGTAAAATATGGAAAAAAGTGAAATTCAGATTTTTTTTAGGTTTTCAAAATTTTCTTTAACCTAAATTATTCCTGAATTCATTATATTTTTAAGATTTCATTTGGTGGGTTCTGAATTTAAGGACAACAATTTAAACCCTAGAGAATCAAGTTTGATGCCATGACATTTGGTACTGCATCTAAGAAGGCTTACTTTCCTTGTTTCCTGAATCTAAGAAGGCTTCACTAAAATCAGAGATTCCAGTTCTACTCTGGAAAATAGCCACCATTTTTTTTTTCTTGGTACAGAGAGATGGCCTTTCCAAGGAGAAGTGGGAAGAGAGAGAAAATGGCTGGGCTTCAGTTTTATCTATTTAGTTTTTACTTTTCAAACAATTTGAAAGGTAGATCCAGGACCTTTTGTTTTACTTATTTTTTTAATTTAAATTCTAGTTAGTTAACATATAGTGTAGTATTGGTCTCAGGGATAGAATTTAGTGATTCACCCAGTGGTCATCCCAACAAGTCGGACTTCAGTTTGAGCTGGGAATCGTGGAGAGACATGCAGGATCCTTACCTTCCAGTTCACAAAAGGGAACACGATTCCCAGAGAGAACAAGCCCAGCATTGGTCCCCCGCACATGCCGTGGATGCTGAGAGCAGCCTGCGAAACAAGACAGATCAGATCAATGTGCCCACTCCCCCGAATCCATAGTCACCTGACATCACTCTCTCTCAGACATGGGATAAAATTTAGTCCTAATCCTGATGGTGGCAATCATTAATCATGTGCTTTCTGGAAGTCATTTTTCCCTCCTGGGGAGATAAGCACTATGTAATAATAAAAATACATACAAACATACATTTGTGTGTTTGTGTGTGTGGGTGTGGGTGTGTGTGGGTGTATGTACACACCAGTAATTTGGATTTGGTAGTAGTTTTCCCTTAATGTGGAACTCACTGATTTGCTTACATTTTCTGTCTTACCAAAAAACTTCATTTTGTAATATACCAAATAAATATATCAATAATTACATTTCATATCTTACATGACTGACCACCTATTCTAGTTTAGTTTGAACAATTCTGTCATTTTGATCATAATAGGTTACCCCACTCCCACCATCCCACCCAGAATACCTCAAAGATGTTGAAGCATGAAGTTGGGACATGATGGGGAGGCCACTGGGACACTCCCTATCTCATCTCTCCTTTTCATGGCTCTATTTTCATTGGAAATTGAGGGGGTTTGACAAACGCATTTCCATATCTCTTTGCCTCTGTTACTGAATTGGTGGGAGCTGAATTGGTAAGGAGCTTTCATTAAACTAATTTGCTGTTGGCCTGCCACCTTTCCTATGGCCTCCCAAGAGTCTTTGACATGCACATGCACTGAAATGTGTGCAAGTGTACAAGTGTGTATAAGTGCCAAACATGTGTGCACAAACACACACAGCTAGCTATCCTTCAGTACAGCCCCTATCTTGCTGTCACAATGGAACTGTAAGGCTCTTAGATCAACAACTGAGAAGAGGATGCTCTAATGATCCTATATGTATCTTATGTTTGTCAGGCACCCCAATGTGCCAGACGGTTAAAAGGAGCTACCAGGCACTCCAGATACATGACTTCATTTCATCCTCACAATTTTAGTAGGTACCATTAACTAAATTTTATAGATGAGAAAACCGTACTGATGGAAAATATATTAAAGGCATAATTCCATTTAGAAAATGAGAAAAGTCAGATTTAAGGGATGTAAGCTAGGTTTGCTTGGTTGTAAAACCCACATTTTTCTCTCCTAAGGGCAGTCTACAGAGAAAAAAAAAAAGAAGAAGAAGAAGAAGAAGAAGAAGAAGAAGAAGTGAAGAACACAAGCCCTCATAATGGCCTCCTGCTCTTGTTTAAGGGAAAAAAGTTCTTGAAAGATCCCATCACTAATAGGATATTTGGATTCTAACAAGTTCTTGAATTTGGATTCTAACCCTGATGCTCATTACTATGATTTGGTGAGTCTTCTCTTATTAATTCAGATACGTTCTATTTCCAAGTCTTCTTTATGAAAAATAGCCAGGACCGAGAGGCCGTCGAGTGCCCTCCAGCTGTAATGTAAGTTCTTTTCTCTAGAAAGATGAGCTGCGATGCATTGTTGGGTTTGTTTTCCGGGTTAATTTTTTATGAAGTCAGTGCCATAGATGGATCTTCTACAGGATGGAGACAGATAAGGTTGAAGTCGATACTCTTCCTCAAACTCAGGACTTAGTTTAATATTCTTGACATTTCCTCTGTTGATTGATAACATGAATTACAGTTGCCATTGTTGCTGAATTTGGAAGCTAATTTACTAGCTATTATATGGGAGAATCAATAAGTTTAGGAAAGACGTTCATGTTCCCCAGAAGAGGAAAAAAACATTAATGATCTCTTATAAAGTCATCAACCAATATGTTTCTGCAAGAAACAGTCTTCATGTGATAGAAAGAAAAAAAGAAATCCAACAGTTTCTGGCTTTTGAAAATATATATTTCTGTAATTTACACACCTAAATTAATTTTAATTTTTTTAATCTTTCTTTTTGTTACTGTTCTTAAGCAGTTTCAGTTGGAGGAAGGCTTAAAGTTCATCCAACAGCTTTCTTTCCAGTGGGCAAATCTCACATAAGTCACTCCTGTAAGCAGGGGTGATGACTAAGAACATACACTTTGGGGCGGTTCCCTTGTTGTGCCTTAGCCTTCTCCTAGATCAAGTGCGGATCATAACTTAGCTTGCTTAGTGGGGTTTTTTGTGAGTATTCAATGTGGAATCTGAGAAAGGCCAGAATAGTGACTAAACACTCCAGAGTACATGTTATCTACTATTATTCTTTTTTCTTTTTCTTTATTGTAATTTTAGTTCCAGTTAATTAGCATATAGTGCTGCATTTGTTTCAGGTGTTATCCACTATTATTATTAGTAGTGAGCTCTCTGTTTCCTGAGACATGTCATTTGGTTGCTGGACTATGTGGGGACCCAGAAAGCACTTTCTCAAGTCAAGATAAGAGCATGCATGGAAGTCATCATGGCCTTTGGTAGAACTAGATGATAATCATTAAGATAGAAGCATAATGGATACAATGACCTTTCCCAAAAGGAGCTCTGCAAATCACCAGTTAAGGGGTGATCTTTGCTGCTATCTCCCCCTCCCCCTATTTCTGCCACCACCACCACCACCCCCTGTTGTCCTCAACATATGGTCTATGGTAACATATTTTTTAAAAAGAAAAAGGGGATGCCTGGCTCATTTGGAAAAGCATGCAACTCCTGAGCTCAGGGTCATGAGTTCAAGCCCCACGTTAGGTATAGAGATTACATAAATAAGTAAAACTTTAAAAAATAAAAATAAAAAATAAAGTGAAACAAGTTTCTTTGTTTTGAGACTTTCAAGGGCTTTCAATGTGTTAATATGGCTGTGGATTTCTGAGAGGAGAATGCAGTGTACAGCATTTCCCAAATGTCTTTGACATTGGAAACTTGCTTTCTTAGAGTATTTCACAGGTCAAAAGTCTCTAGAACACACTTTATAAAGCCCTAAACTAAAACAGTAAAGAAGATTGAAGCTGCCTGCCCCTAAAACCACCCAAAACACCTACCATGAATATGGGATAGCTTTGTGAACATGAAATTAAACCTAGCTCTATCGCTCACATCCATGAGATTAAGGCTTCAGCCTTCCCATGTGTAAAACCTGAACATGAATGTCCCATTATAATCAAAATAGCAAAGATGTTTGCAAAATTAAATAGGGGAATTATTAGTGCCTTTCTGTACTAGTTAAATTAGACATATTCAAAGAAAGGAGACAGTTATCCTATAGACAATATCTCTTCTAGGAAACAAGAACTCAGAATTGTCATCTCTTGCCAGCCAGCATCTCCTAAATTGTGTGAACTGTGAGGTAAACATTTTACTTTACTTTATTTATTTTTTAAAGATTTTTTTTATTTCTTTGACAGAGAGAGAGAGATCACAAGTAGGCAGAGCAGTAGGGGGGGGGGGAGCAGACTCCCTGCTGAGCAGAGAGCCCAATGCGGGGCTCGATCCCAGGACCCTGAGATCATGACCTGAGCTGAAGGCAGAGGCTTAACCCACTGAGCCACCCAGGCACCCCTAGGCAGCAAACATTTTAAACAATCCAGAAAGTGGACCCAACAGATGAGACAAGTGGAACAAGCAGATGAGAACTTTCACAATCATTCCCAATTCACAGTAAGCTTTTTTGTACTGCTCTTGGAGGGATCCTTGCCTATGCTAAAGCCCTTCCTATCTCAATTGGAAGTAAGATTAAAATGCAAACACTTTTGTGAGACAACAATATAGTGATTCAAATTCTCACTAATTTCAACACGATGATACTTTCTTAATAGTAAATGTTGGGATAAGGGGAGGAAGCCATGGGGCCCAAGGCCTCAGAGTCAACCTGGAAATTTGGTCCCTGTGAATGCGTGGGTGGAAAGCTAGCCGCTGAGGTCACTCACATTGCCAGTTCTGTTGTGTGCATGAGCAAATAGCAAAGGACTGAAAAAATTGGGAAAAGATTATCATGCATCTGTGATGAAACAGTAAGTTCTCAGCTTACTGGAGAGGGCACTGGGTTTCTGGACCCACAGGTTTTTATGTAGACAGCTGGATTATGGTGTCCCCGGTCTCCCAGAACTATGCCCTGAAGCTCAAAAGGCAAAGAACGGAATCTACATAGGTAGTCCTTGGAAGGATCAAGAAAGATGCAAACTAAAATACATCCTATAAAAATCAGTGGTTTCTCCTCACACATCCTTCCTCACTTCGTTGAAGCAACATTTATTGAAAACATGTGCCATGCCAAGATAATACAAAAGATGTTGAAATGATGCAAAGATACAAGGGGGATGGAGAGGGCGGAAGTAGAATGTGAAGATGGGCCTATCTACTGTTGCTTGGAGAGGTGAGCGATTTGCAGAGGAGGCTCGGGAGTTGAGAGCCATAAACTCAGCCACTGACTGGTGGGGAGAACCTGAGCAGGATATTTTCACTCTTTTCCATAATCATCTCCAAAAAGAAGATGCTAGAACCCATGATCCTTGAGGCTCCTTCTAGCATGGTCGTTTTGTGGAAGTGGGAGTTGGACAGATGGGAGGCAGTTAGAGATGGGCTCATATGCCATCTCCCCTGCCCCTTAACTGTGCGACTCTGGGACAATCCTCTCACCTCTCTACTTCTTAGTTTCTTCATCAGTAATGTCAGTATATGAATCATACTACCCTGAGAGAAGTGATTAAATGAGGTAATACATCTGGAACGGTACCTATACTGTTAACAGTTAACAGAATATAGTTAACTGTTTAATTAATAGAGATTATTCTTATTTTTTTGCTATTATAATTATCACTTCTACTTTTATTTCAGTCATATAGTCTCAGATCTGGATTTTTAAAAGGGGTTCTAATTTAATTATGGTGTACCATGTCACTGACTTCCAGTAGTGGTTTTTTAATAGTTTCCCCTTCTGAAAGTAATTTTGGTTAAATTTTTATAGGTATGTTTCATTTGGACCTGGTATCAGGGAGTCTCAGCAAATGGTGCTTGGAGGAACAGGCAAAGTTTCAGCAAAGAAAGTGGTAAGAGCTGCTCTGAAATCAAAAGCATCTTTTTTCTCTTTCATTACCTGCACGACCCCCCCCATGAGGGATGCAGCAACAGCCATGGAGGTACACATCACACCAAACAAGAGACCTGAAAGAAAGAAAACTCGTGACCATCATCCAAGCTGGCTTTGAGGGATTTCTTGAGCTCCTGCCCATGATAGTCTCTGAGGCAAACCCTTTTGGAAGGGATCTCAGTGAGAACTATCCTGGCCACTCAGCCATCACCAGTGGGAGACTTCATTCCCAGTCAGGTAAAAGGAGCTGGATGGAAGCCAGCCTCCAAAGTTTTACTCTCCGGGATTCAAGAGGAGAGCCATCATGTGAATGCAACATGAAAATGTGGAAAAGGCACCAGCCTAACCTAATCCAGGCCCAGTTAGTGGGAGGTACTTCCAGTTTGACCACTCATCAAAATGTAGCTGAGGAAGTTACTGACCTTTCTGGGATGCAGACAGTTCTTCATCTTTAAGATGGTTGAATATCTATATGTTTTACCTCACAACATTTGAAGCTCTGGAAAGTTTTTCTAATTTTTTCCTTTAGTGCTTTATTCTTACCACTCTTCTGAAGATATTGTGATATATTTTTTTTTTTAAAGATTTTATTTATTTATTTGACAGAGAGAAATCACAAGTAGATGGAGAGCAGGCAGAGAGAGAGAGGGAAGCAGGCTCTCCGCTGAGCAGAGAGCCCGATGCGGGACTCGATCCCAGGACTCTGAGATCATGACCTGAGCCGAAGGCAGCGGCTTAACCCACTGAGCCACCCAGGCGCCCGATATTGTGATATATTATATTATTTGTTTCCATATTTACATAGGAGATCCCCAAGAGCCATCAGAGTACCAACCCTGAAGCATCTCACGCAGGGCCCCGAGGACCAAGGGAGATCGCTGAGTGAAGAAGCAGGTGCGTCTTAGTCGTTTTTTTAAGAAGATGAGTTCTTTTAAACTATCTTTAAAAAAAAAATTTGTTTTGTACATCTTGATTTAAAAATCATCTTAAAACCTCATTCATTTCCCATTATAACCCCTAAACTAAATAAGAGAGGGAGAAAGAGACAAGGAGTTGGAGATATAGACAGAGATACAGTGACAGAAATGGAGAGAAAATGATTTTGTTTATTCTGTTTGAAATGATCTCCCAGCTAAATATCTCGCTCCGTTCCCAATATGACCTGTCGTAGTGCAGAGTACTGACCATATGTCAGACACTTGGCCAGTGCTAGAGTTTTCAAGGCAGCACCTGATTCCTGTCCTAAGGAA